>NC_047112.1:94613659-94756159 GCF_902500255.1 Thalassophryne amazonica | reverse complement strand
GAGTTTTATTGTGATCTTTACTCATCTAAACATGTTTCGCAATCCAATCTTGATTTCTTTAACCCCCTTTTGTTGCCCAAGTTGAGTGAGACTGCCAAGAAATACCTTGATTCTGACTTTACTCTGCAAGAGGTCATCACTGCTATAAAATCATTTTTGTCAGGCAAAGCAGCTGGGCCTGATGGCTTCGGTTCAAAATTTTATGAGAGATTTTGTGATATCCTTGCATCACTTTTACTCAGGATGATATGCAATTCTAAACATAAGGAAGAATTACCAAAAACTCTGTATGAAGCCAACATATCTCTTATTTTAAAAGAGGGCAGATGAAACTGATCCTGCAAGCTTCAGGCCAATTGCATTACAAAATTATGATCGCAAGATAAGCAAAATTCTGGCAATCGGACTGAATAAACATTTGACTTCAATCATACATCCTGATCAGACGGGATTCATTCCAGGCAGATTCTCTTTTTCCAGTGTCTGACGATTACTCAACACTATTTATTCTGATTATAGTAACATTCTAGGAGTTTCTATTCTATCCCTGGATGCACATAAAGCTTTCGACCAGGTCGAATGGCCCTACATGTTTGAGTCATTGCACAGGTTTGGGTTTGGTCAAACCTTTTGTATCTTGGGTGAAGCTGATCTATGCAAAGACGCTGTGTTCTGTTCTGACAAATGGTGATCGGTCAGCCTTGTTTCTCTTGCAGCGCTCAGTACAGCAGGGCTGTCTATTATCGCCAGCGCTCTTTGCAATTGCATTGGAGCCTCATGCAGAAACAATAAGAACACACCCACTTGTAAAGGGGCTTCAGGTTGGAGATGCAGAAACGTGTATTAGTTTATATGCTGATGATGTAATATTGTATTTGCATAATTCTAAATAATCTGTTCTGATTCTACTCAACTTAATTACATCCTTTGGTAAAATATCAGGATACACAATTAACTGGTCCAAAAGTGAGTTTATGCCTCTCTCCAGTGTCTAGTCACCAGGCTTTCTGCAAGGTGTTCCTTTCAAAATAATTGATAACCATTTTACTTACCTGGGTTTGTCTATACCTAAAAATCCAAAGTTGACATCCAAATTGAATTTTACAGAATTTATATCAGGATTAAAACAGAATATTGAATGTTGGAAAATTTTACCTCTATCAATAATCGGACGCATAAACTCAAATTTTTTCTCTTCTCAGTTTTTATACCATGTCAAAATCTTCCAATTTATCTAACTGCTGCCTTTTTTTAAAGATTTGGACTCAATTATTTTAGCTTACATTTGGAATAATAAGAATGCAAGAATCTCAAAAATACACTTACAGAAGTCTAAGGCAGAGGGAGGGCTGGGCCTCCCGGTAATTAAACATTATTACTGGGCTGCCAATGTTAGGGGCAGCAGGGCTTACAGGACACTCAGACTCCTACAACACCACTGTGGGTCAAAATAGAGGCCAACTGTGTGAACAATTCCTCTCTGCCAGTTATGCTATTTTCCAAGTTTGAAAACTCTGAGTCTCATAAGAATTTATGTTTTCTTTTAAGGTAGTCTGTAAGAATTTTAAACCAGATTAGGAGCTTTCTGGCATTATCAAATACATCATTACAAGTGCCTATATGTTTAATCATTGTTTTATGCCTCCTTGGCATGACAAAACTTTTCATGACAGGAGAGAGAAGGGCTTGATCTCAGTTAAAGACCTATATCTTGATAGTAAATCTGCATCATTAAGCCAATTGAAAGAAAAGTATATCCTACCTAACTCACACTTATTCCGGTATTTGCAGGTCAGGCACTACATCCAAACAAAAACAGCAAATTTTAAAAATCTTCAGATGGAGAATAATGTTTGACATTTTTAATAGCCCTTCTGACTCCAAACACCTAATTACAAAAATTGTACACCTGTTTGATGACTGTATTGTTGCACACACTGCAAAAACTAGGGATACTTGGAGAGATGAACTGGGTACAGAACTGTTCGAGTCCACATGGAGTGCGTGTCTGTCTAACATTGTAGACAAAATTGTTCATCGCTTACACTATTCAAAAGTCAGATTGCACAGAATCTATCCCAGTGTGTGACAGATGTAAGGTGTCAGAGAGTACACTGTCACATGCGTTCTGGTCCTGCTCTTCACGCTAAGATTTTAGGTCAAAAATACTTGATTGGTTCTCCAAAGCATACAAAAAAAAAACCCTTCAACCTGAACCTGGACTGGTCATCTTTGGCTACACACAGACTCTGAGACCTCTACCTGCTATTATGTGGCAACCATTGGAACTTGGATTGACTGTTGCCAAAAGACTGATATTGAAGGAATGGAAGTCCCCTACTCCTCCTCCATTTCAGTTATGGGTCACTAAAATGATGTCCATAATACAAAAGGAAAAACTCTGTACCTGGTCAACGGATATGTTTTTCAGAACCTGGAGTCCATTGCTAACTCATTTTGAGGGCGTAAAATCCTGTTGTTAAGCTCTGATGTAACACATCACGTGATAAATCTGTTTCTGGGTCCAAAGACATGAAAGCTTACAATTAAGGTTACATCTGTATGATCCTTTTAAGGATCTACAGTTTAAGTTTGTGTTTACAGTGTGCACAAACCTCCACCCCCCCCCACCCCCCCCCACCCCTCCGCCACCACCTCCTTTAACTGCATTCATCTGTTTCTAAGGTAAGAACACTTAAAACAGGTAAAATATACATACGATACGATACACTTTATTGCCCCTTCCGGGAAATTTGTCTTAGACTCCAAGAGCTGCACAAGTAAAAAGTAAAACTGCCATGACATAATTACATAACTCATACAAATTACATAACTTAATACACACATCAATCATACATATTGCACATCCCTAGTACACATATCCAAATTACACATGCCCGTATTACACAGCGATCTCCCATAATAATTCATGCATATTGCACATATCCCTAAAAACACATACCCCTATTGCACAGCCATCTCCCACATATGGTTAAGGAAAATACTAACAGTGAATAAATAACACTAAAATAACAATGCCACCATATCATTAACACACAATCCTACTACCTATCCCAGGAACCATATTTAAGACTCTAATTGATGTGGGCACAAATGAATTTTTAAAGCAATTCAATTTGCACTGAGGGACTCTGTATCGCCTACCAGACGGTAGGAGTTCATACTCAGGGTAGAGGATGTGGGAAGGATCTGACAAAGCTCGCTGCGCTTCTTTGAGAACAGACTGTTCATACATGGACTGCAGGGAAGAGTTTCCCGTCCTCCCTACCACTTTCATAGCAGTCTTCACCAGACAAGCAAGCCTAGATTTTAACTGGACAGAGAGATTACCGTACCAAGATGACATCCCATACCGGATAATGCTTTCCAAAACAGCCTGATAAAACAAAAACAAGATTTTCTGCTCAACCCCAAACACCCTAAGTCTGCGCAGAAAATATAACCTCTGCTGTAAACGAGAGCATAAGTTATTGACATGCGTTTCCCAGCTGAACTGGTTATCTAAGTAAATGCCTAGATACCTGTAAAAGCTGACCTGATTGACTTCTTAATCATGGATTACCAGAGGGGTATGATCACCAATAGAACGAGGGTCAATTATCATCTCCTTAGTTTTCTTTACATTTATTGTAAGAAAGTTAGCATCACACCAGTGGACAAAAGACTGCACCTCCTCAAAGTACAGTGATGGATCTGAGTCTTTATGAAGCAGACTGAGGACGGCAGTATCATCAGAAAACTTAAAAACATGATTTCCATGAAAGTGGCTAATGCAATCATTAGTATAGAGAGTAAAAAGGACAGGCGAACTGACACAACCCTGAGGTACGCCAGTACTGATGTTTTTAGAATCAGAGATAGTGTTATTAACTCTGACATTTTGAATTCTATCTATTAAAAAAAAGAATAAAACCATTTTATAATTACAGGGTTTACTGACAGGTGAATTAATTTTTGAATCAGTAAATGAGGCTGTAACGTGTTAAAAGCTGAACTAAAATCAATAAATAAAAGACGTGCGTAAGCCTTTGGGTCTTCGAGGTGTTTAGTGACAGGTGGGTGATGCCATTAATGGCATCATCTGTACCCCGCCCTCTCCTATACGCAAACTGCAAGGGATCTAGATCTGAATTTATCTCTGACTTTAAAATAGACACCATATATTTTTCCAAACATTTCATAACAGAAGTTACAGCTACCGGTCTAAAATCATTGTTAGTCGTTGGGCAGGGTTTTTTGGGTACTGGAACAATAATTGACTTTTTCCAGAGTAAAGGAACTGTGTGCTGATCCACAGACTGCTGGAAAACTGGGCACCAGGCTGGTGTGAGCTCCTCTGCAAAAGTCTTTAAAAGAAAAGCTGAGATGCCATCTGGGCCAGCAGACTTATTTTTCTGAACCCTACTAAAAAGTAACTTAATTTTGCCTGGATCAACTACTAACCTGGGGCGCAAATCAATAGATGAAATGGAATTTAAAATGTTAACACGATACAAAGAAAAATCCTGAGTCTCAAATCTCAAATAAAAGTCATTGAGCTCATTTGCTTTTTCCTGATCATCATCTGTTACAAAACTTTTCCTTTTTGTTACCATATTAGCTGCCACTTTCATTGAATCCCAAAGTTTTTTAGAGTCCATTGAGGCAAAATTCTGCTCAATATTGTCCTTGTGCCTCTTCCTTGCATGCCTTAGCACCTGGTTCAGTTCTTTTTGCACAGTTTTAACCCCATCCGGTCTTGATTCTTAAAAGCCATTTTTTTACGGTTAATACAGTCTTTAACTTCCTTGGTTATGTAAGGCTTGTTGTTTGGATACATAATAATATCGTTTCTGGTAACCACACAATCAGTACAAAACTGTATGTAGTCTGTTATAGTATCCGTGGCCTCATCAATGTCCAGAGTATGAAATATGTCCCAATCTGTGCAGAGGAAAGATCCCTTTAAAGCCTCTATGTTATCACTTGACCAAACAGGCACTGTCCTGATCTGTGGCTTGCTGCTCTTCAACACAGTCTAATAAGTTGGGATCAGATGTATTATGTTATGATCTGAATTAGACAAAGGAGGCTTTGCTCTGGCCCTGTAGGCATTCTTAATATTGCCATCTTGCTTGCCTCTACTGGTGGTTGGCTCTCACTGCGGTATTGTATCACTTCCTGTTCCGGAACACAGCGGTGTTTTGCTGTATCTGTTAGCTGTTTAATCTGTGCAGTTAGATTGATCTAGTTATCTAGATAACGATTTGTTTCCCAGTGTAATCTTCATGTGCCTTAACTAAAGCACTCCCTCTGCTGAATCACCTCTAAATTATTTACACATTATTCACTTTGCGTGTTTTTAGGAATCCGCTAGCTTAGCGCAGCTACTAGCTCTTAGCCGATTTAGCATGGCAGCTTCTCCTGTCTCTCCCGCACTTTTCTGCTCTGGGTGTGAAATGTTTAGTTATTCCTATGCCTCCTTTAGCAGTAATGGTACTTGTAATAAGTGTAGCTTATTCGTAGCTTTGGAGGCCAGGCTGGGCGAATTGGAGACTCTGCTCCGCACCGTGGAAAATTCTACAGCTAGCCAGGCCCCTGTAGTCGGTGCGGACCAAGGTAGCTTAGCCGCCGTTAGTTCCCCTCTGGCAGATCCCGAGCAGCCGGGAAAGCAGGCCGACTGGGTGACTGTGAGGAGGAAGCGTAGTTCTAAACAGAAGCCCCATGTACACCGCCAACCCGTTCACATTTCTAACCGTTTTTCCCCACTCGGCGACACACCCGCTGAGGATCAAACTCTGGTTATTGGCGACTCTGTTTTGACAAATGTGAAGTTAGCGACACCAGCAACCATAGTCAATTGTCTTCCGGGGGCCAGAGCAGGCGACATTGAAGGAAATTTGAAACTGCTGGCTAAGGCTAAGCGTAAATTTGGTAAGATTGTAATTCACGTCGGCAGTAATGACACCCGGTTACGCCAATCGGAGGTCACTAAAATTAACATTGAATCGGTGTGTAACTTTGCAAAAACAATGTCGGACGCTGTAGTTTTCTCTGGGCCCCTCCCCAATCGGACCAGGAGTGGCATGTTTAGCCGCATGTTCTCCTTGAATTGCTGGCTGTCTGAGTGGTGTCCAAAAAAATGAGGTGGACTTCATAGATAATTGGCAAAGCTTCTGGGGAAAACCTGGTCTTGTTAGGAGAGACGGCATCCATCCCACTTTGGATGGAGCAGCTCTCATTTCTAGAACTCTGGCCAATTTTCTTAAATCCTCCAAACCGTGACTATCCAGGGTTGGGACCAGGAAGCAGAGTTGTAGTCTTACACACCTCTCTGCAGCTTCTCTCCCCCTGCCATCCCCTCATTACCCCATTCCCGTAGAGACGGTGCCTGCTCCCAGACCACCAATAACCAGTAAAAATCTATTTAAGCATAAAAATTCAAAAAGAAAAAATAATATAGCACTTTCAACTGCACCACAGACTAAAACAGTTAAATGTGGTCTATTAAACATTAGGTCTCTCTCTTCTAAGTCCCTGTTGGTAAATTATATAATAATTGATCAACATATTGATTTATTCTGCCTTACAGAAACCTGGTTACAGCAGGATGAATACGTTAGTTTAAATGAGTCAACACCCCGGAGTCACACTAACTGCCAGAATGCTCGTAGCACGGGCTGAAGCGGAGGATTAGCAGCAATCTTCCATTCCAGCTTATTAATTAATCAAAAACCCAGACAGAGCTTTAATTCATTTGAAAGCTTGACTTAGTCTTGTCCATCCAAATTGGAAGTCCCAAAAACCAGTTTTATTTGTTATTATCTATCATCCACCTGGTCGTTACTGTGAGTTTCTCTGTGAATTTTCAGACCTTTTGTCTGACTTAGTGCTTAGCTCAGATAAGATAATTATAGTGGGCGATTTTAACATCCACACAGATGCTGAGAATGACAGCCTCAACACTGCATTTAATCTATTATTAGACTCTATTGGCTTTGCTCAAAATGTAAATGAGTCCACCCACCACTTTAATCATATCTTAGATCTTGTTCTGACTTATGGTATGGAAATAGAAGACTTAACAGTATTCCCTGAAAACTCCCTTCTGTCTGATCATTTCGTAATAACATTTACATTTACTCTGATGGACTACCCAGCAGTGGGGAATAAGTTTCATTACACTAGAAGTCTTTCAGAAAGCGCTGTAACTAGGTTTAAGGATATGATTCCTTCTTTATGTTCTCTAATGCCATATACCAACACAGTGCAGAGTAGCTACCTAAACTCTGTAAGTGAGATAGAGTATCTCGTCAATAGTTTTACATCCTCATTGAAGACAACTTTGGATGCTGTAGCTCCTGTGAAAGAGAGAGCTTTAAATCAGAAGTGTCTGACTCCGTGGTATAACTCACAAACTCGTAGCTTAAAGCAGATAACCCGTAAGTTGGAGAGGAAATGGCGTCTCACTAATTTAGAAGATCTTCATTTAGCCTGGAAAAAGAGTCTGTTGCTCTATAAAAAAGCCCTCCGTAAAGCTAGGACATCTTTCTACTCATCACTAATTGAAGAAAATAAGAACAACCCCAGGTTTCTTTTCAGCACTGTAGCCAGGCTGAGAAAGAGTCAGAGCTCTATTGAGCTGAGTATTCCATTAACTTTAACTAGTAATGACTTCATGACTTTCTTTGCTAACAAAATTTTAACTATTAGAGAAAAAATTACTCATAACCATCCCAAAGACGTATCGTTATCTTTGGCTGCTTTCAGTGATGCCGGTATTTGGTTAGACTCTCTCTCTCCGATTGTTCTGTCTGAGTTATTTTCATTAGTTACTTCATCCAAACCATCAACATGTCTATTAGACCCCATTCCTACCAGGCTGCTCAAGGAAGCCCTACCATTATTTAATGCTTCGATCTTAAATATGATCAATCTATCTTTGTTAGTTGGCTATGTACCACAGGCTTTTAAGGTGGCAGTAACTAAACCATTACTTAAAAGCCATCACTTGACCCAGCTATCTTAGCTAATTATAGGCCAATCTCCAACCTTCCTTTTCTCTCAAAAATTCTTGAAAGGGTAGTTGTAAAACAGCTAACTGATCATCTGCAGAGGAATGGTCTATTTGAAGAGTTTCAGTCAGGTTTTAGAATTCATCATAGTACAGAAACAGCATTAGTGAAAGTTACAAATGATCTTCTTATGGCCTCAGACAGTGGACTCATCTCTGTGCTTGTTCTGTTAGACCTCAGTGCTGCTTTTGATACTGTTGACCATAAATTTTATTACAGAGATTAGAGCATGCCATAGGTATTAAAGGCACTGCGCTGCGGTGGTTTGAATCATATTTGTCTAATAGATTACAATTTGTTAATGTAAATGGGGAATCTTCTTCACAGACTAAGGTTAATTATGGAGTTCCACAAGGTTCTGTGCTAGGACCAATTTTATTCACTTTATACATGCTTCCCTTAGGCAGTATTATTAGACGGTATTGCTTAAATTTTCATTGTTACGCAGATGATACCCAGCTTTATCTATCCATGAAGCCAGAGGACACACACCAATTAGCTAAACTGCAGGATTGTCTTACAGACATAAAGACATGGATGACCTCTAATTTCCTGCTTTTAAACTCAGATAAAACTGAAGTTACTGTACTTGGCCCCACAAATCTTAGAAACATGGTGTCTAACCAGATCCTTACTCTGGATGGCATTACCCTGACCTCTAGTAATACTGTGAGAAATCTTGGAGTCATTTTTGATCAGGATATGTCATTCAAAGCGCATATTAAACAAATATGTAGGACTGCTTTTTTGCATTACGCAATATCTCTAAAATCAGAAAGGTCTTGTCTCAGAGTGATGCTGAAAAACTAATTCATGCATTTATTTCCTCTAGGCTGGACTATTGTAATTCATTATTATCAGGTTGTCCTAAAAGTTCCCTGAAAAGCCTTCAGTTAATTCAAAATGCTGCAGCTAGAGTACTAATGGGGACTAGAAGGAGAGCATATCTCACCCATATTGGCCTCTCTTCATTGGCTTCCTGTTAATTCTAGAATAGAATTTAAAATTCTTCTTCTTACTTATAAGGTTTTGAATAATCAGGTCCCATCTTATCTTAGGGACCTCGTAGTACCATATCACCCCAATAGAGCGCTTCGCTCTCAGACTGCAGGCTTACTTGTAGTTCCTAGGGTTTGTAAGAGTAGAATGGGAGGCAGAGCCTTCAGCTTTCAGGCTCCTCTCCTGTGGAACCAGCTCCCAATTCGGATCAGGGAGACAGACACCCTCTCTACTTTTAAGATTAGGCTTAAAACTTTCCTTTTGCTAAAGCTTATAGTTAGGGCTGGATCGGGTGACCCTGAACCATCCCTTAGTTATGCTGCTATAGACGTAGACTGCTGAGGGGTTCCCATGATGCACTGTTTCTTTCTCTTTTTGCTCTGTATGTACCACTCTGCATTTAATCATTAGTAATCGATCTCTGCTCCCCTCCACAGCATGTCTTTTTCCTGGTTCTCTCCCTCAGCCCCAACCAGTCCCAGCAGAAGACTGCCCCTCCCTGAGCCTGGTTCTGCTGGAGGTTTCTTCCTGTTAAAAGGGAGTTTTTCCTTCCCACTGTAGCCAAGTGCTTGCTCACAGGGGGTCTTTTTGACCGTTGGGGTTTTACGTAATTATTGTATAGCCTTGCCTTACAATATAAAGCGCCTTGGGGCAACTGTTTGTTGTGATTTGGCGCTATATAAAAAATTGATTGATTGATTGATAACATTTATCTAAAATCTTGTCATCCCGAGTGGCACAATCAACATATTGCTCAAATCCAGGGAGGGACAGTTCTAATTTACAACAATTAAAATCACCAAGTATAAAAACAGGAGCACCAGGCGTACGTTGCAACTGAAGGTGATCAAAGTCTGCAATTTGAGCTGCAGCTCGGGCTGCGTTTCCACTTGGGGGAACATAAACAGCAAAATTAAAATATTACCAAACTCCCTCGGAAGATAAAAGGGTCTCACGGAAAGGCACAGAAGTTCCACATCTTTGTTACACACCATCTCCTGACGGTGTAATTCCTGCACCAGCCTTCATTGACAAACACACAGATGCCTCCTCCACAGCTCTTACCTGAGGATGCACTCCGGTCCGCTCAAATGACAGAAAAACCCTCCACATCAATAAGGGAGCTTGGAATATCCGCATGTAACCATGTCTCTGTGATCACACGCAGGCCTGACTCCCGGTACTCAAAGCCTACTCTGGCGTTGGTACGAAACTCCTCCATCTTATTTCTCAGAGACCGCGCATTGCACAGGATCATACCCGGCAGCGGCGGTCTGTTGCCTCTTCGGCGAAAACGCTGGCGTATTCCTCCTCGTCTGCCTCTTTTCCGATGACGTGCTCTGCGGGCCTGTTGTATCCTCAGCGTCTCCGGCAGATCAGCCGGAGATATGATTCCCGCAGATCGCAGGGAAAGAAGAGCGTCTCTGGTGTAGGTGAGTGATCGCTCACCTGCTTCCGCGTTCGGAAAAGTTTGGCAGATCCTCAGCAATTCCCAAAAAATCAGAATTATAAAAATTTGGTGCATAAATAACGCCATGGTGCTTTCCCCACACACACTAACAAATAACAATCCAAACAATTAAAATGTTTAAAAGTTTAAAAACACAGCAGTTAAAACACAGCAGCCGCAACAGGAGTCCGGGTCGCCACAGGGCAGCGCCACCAGTAACTTAGTGGTTAACTAAGTTAACCACTAAGTTTTAATTAACAAACATGTTTGTTTAATTAAAAAAAAATGTATTTATTACAATAAACAGGACGTTAAAGTGCAAAATTCCCTTCCCCGCGAACAACATCAACAGGAAGCGATCGCAGCTCACAGCAACTTCCACTGAAAATAACGGAGAAACGACCTGAGCTTCTGGCATTTTACATAAAACAAACGCAATAACAATGTCTAAAAACCCAGTTAATATATTCAAGAGTTTTAAGCACAATATACAGAGTTTTACATTGCGATGTTAATGCTGTTGTCCGTGTGCAACGGTTTAAGTGCAGCCTGATCAGAGCATCTCAGTGCAGTTCTCAATCAATCAATCAATCAACTTTTTTCTTGTATAGCGCCAAATCACAACAAACAGTTGCCCCAAGGCGCTCCACATTGCAAGGCAAGGCCATACAATAATTATGAAACACAGTCTACGTCTAAAGCAACATAACCAAGGGATGGTCCAGGGTCACCCGATCCAGCCCTAACTATAAGCCTTAGCGAAAAGGAAAGTTTTAAGCCTAATCTTAAAAGTAGAGAGGGTATCTGTCTCCCTGATCTGAATTGGGAGCTGGTTCCACAGGAGAGGAGCCTGAAAGCTGAAGGCTCTGCCTCCCATTCTACTCTTACAAACCCTAGGAACTACAAGTAAGCCTGCAGTCTGAGAGCGAAGCGCTCTAATGGGGTAATATGGTACTACGAGGTCCCTAAGATAAGATGGGACCTGATTATTCCAAAACCTTATAAGTAAGAAGAAGAATTTTAAATTCTATTCTAGCATTAACAGGAAGCCAACGAAGGGAGGCCAACACGGGTGAGATATGCTCTCTCCTGCTAGTCCCCGTCAGTACTCTAGCTGCAGCATTCTGAACCAACTGAAGGCTTTTTAGGGAACTTTTAGGACAACCTGATAATAATGAATTACAATAGTCCAGCCTAGAGGAAATAAATGCATGAATTAGTTTTTTCAGCATCACTCTGAGACAAGACCTTTCTGATTTTAGAGATATTGCGTAAATGCAAAAAGGCAGTCCTACATATTTGTTTAATATGCGCTTTGAATGACATATCCTGATCAAAAATAACTCCAAGATTTCTCACAGTATTACTAGAGATCAGGGAAATGCCATCCAGAGTAACGATCTGGTTAGACACCATGCTTCTAAGATTTGTGGGGCCAAGTACAATAACTTCAGTTTTATCTGAGTTTAAAAACAGGAAATTAGAGGTCATCCATGTCTTTATGTCTGTAAGACAATCCTGCAGTTTAGCTAATTGGTGCGTATCCTCTGGCTTCATGGATAGATAAAGCTGGGTATCATCTGCGTAACAATGAAAATTTAAGCAATACCGTCTAATAATACTGCCTAAGGGAAGCATGTATAAAGTGAATAAAATTGGTCCTAGCACAGAACCTTGTGGAACTCCATAATTAACTTTAGTCTGTGAAGAAGATTCCCCATTTACATGAACAAACTGTAATCTATTAGACAAATATGATTCAAACCACCGCAGCGCAATGCCTTTAATACCTATGACATGCTCTAATCTCTGTAATAAAATTTTATGGTCAACAGTATCAAAAGCAGCACTGAGGTCCAACAGAACAAGCACAGAGATAAGTCCACTGTCCGAAGCCATAAGAAGATCATTTGTAACCTTCACTAATGCTGTTTCTGTACTATGATGAATTCTAAAACCTGACTGAAACTCTTCAAATAGACCATTCCTCTGCAGGTCAATGTCAATGACAGTGCTCCTTTTTTTGTTTGGATGTGGAAGCTGAAAAATCACGATGCGTTACGTCACAATTAACAACCGGATTGGACTGCTGCTCTTGTGCACTGTTTTATTTGGTAAAAACCTGGTAATTTATGCATCTGAGCCTTGTTTGTTGGTGTTGTTTAAAATTTGAAAATACTAAAATGAAATATTGAGAGAGAGACAGAAAAAAAAGCTTTTCAACCTACCAGGCCTGGTTCTCAAGACCAGGCACCGAAGTGGCTCTACCCTTTTTTTTTTAGATATACCTTAGTGTACAGTAGTATGGTTCTACCTTAGATTTTGAATGTATAATAGAAGATATACCTCACGGAATTTTCATGACTTAACTAAACCAACTGAACTACAAAAACAATAATACTAACACTGTTAAGCCAACATCAACCAAAATAACATTTAAAACCCCAAAACCTCAAACTCAAATGGTGCACTGCAACACGGCGGCCATTGTTCACTGTTGCACCTATTATCACCAATTTCTCCAAAAAATTAGTCCTACCAACTTTCCGTTTTCGCAGCATTCATCTGTGACCCAAAATAAATAAACATACCAAACGGAAAATGTCAGCACTCACCAGTTTCTATGATCGAAGCCATACACACACGCATGCACACAGATGAATAAGCACTTTTACTTGAGGCTCACTTAACAAATAAGATTTACATGACCTGCAGCGCCTATCACATACTAGTTCAAGTATTAATAACAATATAAAAAAAAACATGATTTCTTGATAGACAGAAACTGCGTCTTTTTATATTACGTTGGAAGTACTTTAAATAAATGTGACATGACCAGTTAGAACGACTGTATTCGCTGAAGAAATGGTTTGTGTGTGTGTGTGTGTGATGCTAAGCACGTATCTACACGTCGCTTAGAGACAAACAGCTGACACGTTATCTGCTCCAACAGCTAGTTAGCGCCCACTCGTTCTGCAGGGCTCGTCGTAACAAAAAATTAAAACTAAACCTATACCAAAGTCCAAAATTACGACCTCTATTTAATTACACAAACCTTTTCGCAGTATAAGCCCACCAACTGTTTCATTCGCCAATGTGGGCCAGTAAACACATCCACTTCGTCCGGAAAAGGAGCCATCTTCACATACTGAGGCCCTTCAGTGCGTCGCTGTGGAGCAACATACCTACCAACCAACCAAGAGGCACGTCCAAGAATCACGTGATACGGAGTTATAAATATGACCCAATCAGGTGAGTTAAATAAGTCTAAGCACCGATCTGGAATCAGCGATTAACGAAAACGTTATATAATCTCAGAACTGAAACAAGCATTGAGTTAATGTTTGATATAAAAAAAAAAATCAACTAACTCATTTATATTAATTTCAGTCCTACTCCAAAGTTCATGTCGCGGACATGAACGAGCGAAGCTCTTCAGCGTTTCATCATGTCATTTCCGGTTTGCGGCTTCGTCCACCATCGGTTGGTGACTTTTTACGACAATGTTGTCCGGTTTGTGGCTTTTTCCCACTAATGTCTACTTTGTACCCATGGAAATATTTCCATGTTTGTACCCACTGGGCAGATTTTTTTTGTGGCATTTACGGTTTGTGGCTTCCTCTACCATTAGAGTGAGCTTCGCTCGTATTAAAATCCTCTCTGGAAATCTAACATATAAATCACACCGTCAGGTACAGAAAGGTACACACACATCCAGAAAGTATCCAGAGAGCATTTCATGTTTTCCACATTTTTAAGGTTACTGCCTTTTTCCAAAATTTATTAAATTAATTTGTCCTCAACATTCTACACATAATACTACATAATGACAACATGAAAAAGTATTTTTTATTTTAAAAAAGCAACTAAGAAATCACATGCACATAAGTATTCACAGCATTTGTCATGAAGCTCAAAACTGAGCTCAGGTGCAACCAGTTTCCACTGATCATCCTTGAGATGTTTCCACAGCTTAATTGGAGTACACCTGGAGGAGGAGGAGAAGAAGAAGAAATAATTGTCTGTAGACCTCACAGGATTGTCTCGAGGCACAAATCTGGGGAAGGGTACAGAAACATATCTGCTGCTTTGAAGGCCCCAGTGAGCACAGTGACTTCCATCATCCGTAAATGAAAGAAGTTCAGATCCACCAGGATTCTTCCTAGAGCTGACCGCCCATGTAAACTGAGCAATCAGGAGAGAAGAGCCTTAGTCTGGGAGGTGACCAAGAACTTAAAGGTCACTCTGTCAGAGCTCCAGCATTCCTGTGTGCAGAGAAGAGAACCTTCCACAAGGACAACCTTCTCTGCAGCAATCCACCAATCAGGCATGTATGGTAGAGTGGCCAGATGGAAGAAATCACAGGTGGCCTGTTCTTGCCAACCCGGTGTTGCTTAGTTTTTCTGATAATTCTTCAACATTAAGGTACCCGGATAAAACCAACTTTAATCTGATGAAATAAACAGAAGCTACATTGTAGTATCATTCTTTTTAAAATTCTTTCATTCTGGATGACTTATGTGGCATATTACACCCATGAATTTTGTTTCATTTTTTTGATGGATATGAGAATGATCTCTCCATCAAGGAGGCCACCCATCAAAGAACAGCCAGAGGTGCTGTGGGAGTTAGGCTACAGTATCACTGACACTGCAGATGGCTGTAAAAGTCAAGAAGAAGTAGTAGAGAAGATTGAATCCTCGACTGGACTGGGTTGCAGTCGAAGATTCAAGCTTCTCTACTATGAAAACCACCTGGACAACTGAGAGCCTTCACAGAAAAGTCAAGAAGAATGAATTCTTCGCAAATAAGGAGAATAAGTAGGGCTGCCATCTAATGGAGATATTCCTGTATGAGTTAATCAGCTTGCAACAAATTGATACAATTGTCTTGCTTAATGTCTTGCTCTTTTGAGTGCTTGGCTTTTTCCTCCAAGCCACCACACTCAATGACCCTTCTTTTCATTTACCAGCCTCACATAGTTTGGACTATCTGTGAATGAATGTTATGGAGTTATGGGGTAAAAACAGCAAAAACACTGAGAAAGGTCAATTTCAGTTTGTACAGGGGTCAAAAGTTAAAGGTGTTCCAATTCTGATATAAAAAAAAGTGCTGCAAATTACTGGTTGAGCTAACAGGATTAATAAATGGAATAGTTTTGACTGTGTTGAGTGCTTGGTTTACAAAGTAAAGGTTAAACAATGTTGGCATCCATTGTATTCTATAACGTGACATATGCTACCCTGTAACATGATAACTAAGCATGATACATGATGCAAACTATTCCTTTTTAAAACCATATTCACTCAACTAATAATTTGCATCACCTTTTACCACAATTGGAGCAACTTTTGACCCCTGTACAAATTGACCTTTGTCACCATTCTTGCTGTTTTTACCCCATAACTCCAGAACATTCATTCACAGATAGTCCAAACTATACCTTTTTGGAATCTTTATGATCAGATAAATAATATGGAATATCTTTCAATATGATTGGAGCATTTTTAAATTTGGACCCCAGTGTAATTCTTCAATTGGCCCCTTCTTGGCCGCCTATTGAAAGTTCATGTGGCCACTCAGCATTTTTAAAAGAGTAATATGTAAGGAGTACGTGTGCCAAATTTGGTGCTTGCATCACCATTTGAAGCATTTTTTCAGTTATTCGCTGCACTATTAGGAGATGTCCGAGTTTCTTACGATATTTTGCTCCTCAACCTCCAACACACTCATACTCTGGAATTTCAACATCCATGTGGATTCTCCTACCTGTCATCTGGCTGCTGAATTCCTTTGACCCCTGTGTAATTCTTCAATTGGCCCCTTCTTGGCCGCCTATTGAAAGTTCATGTGGCCACTCAGCATTTTTAAGAGTAATATCTAAGGAGTACGTGTGCCAAATTTGGTGCTTTCATCACCATTTGAAGCATTTTTTCAGTTATCCGCTGCCTTATTAGGAGATGTCCGAGTTTCTTACAACATTTTGCTCCTCAACCTCCAACACACTCATACTCGGGAATTTCAACATCCATGTGGATTCTCCTACCTGTCATCTGGCTGCTGAATTCATTTCTGGAATGTTTGGCCTTGGAACAATATGTTAAACTCCTAACGCACTCCCGTGGACAATGCCCTGGAATTAGTCATCACAAACTTGCTACCTGTTCACCATCTCTCTGTCTATGATATGGGTGTGTCTGATCGTAAGATTATCTACATGGAACTTCCCTGCCAGGACAGTATCATCAAGCCAAAGTCACAGATTTCTTGTAGAAACCCGAGAAACATGAATCTTGAACTGTTAGCAGCAGACCTTTGGAATTTCATTCCTGTCTCACTCTGTGTCAGTCGATGCTGTGGATTTCTATAACACCAGCCTTTCTAACATTCTGGACCGTCACGATCCTGTCAGAGAGAGGACAGCTGCCTTTACATGCTCAGCTCCATGGTTCACCTCTGAGTTGAGAAAAATGAAGGCAGCTGGTCGAGCACTTGAGAGACGCTTTTTAGCTTCAGGTCTGCTAGTTTCTGCGAGCACCGCAAGACTTATGATAGGAATCTCCATAAATCACGATCCCTTTTTTACTCATCTATAATCTCAAATAGCCCTGGAAATTAAAAAAAAAAAAAACACCGACCTTGTACACTATCAGGTATACCGTTGAAAAAATACTGTTATGCAAGCTTTGGGAACTACTTTTGTGCTCAGTATGACTGATAATTGACTGAGGTGTGTCTGTAAGCTGTTGCAATAATGTCTGCGAAAACCAGTTTCATTTATCATTCTTGTTCCTGATATTACATCTTTCTTTTTAACCGGCGTTACATTTGTCCTATTTAGTGACCAGTTTCTGGATGTCAGGCAGCTGAAACTTAAAATCTGTCGTCGTTATATAATTTACAGAAAAGTTAGGTTGTGATAAAATACCTTATATTGCATTAAATATGTCACATAAATATATTTTGGGGTTAATTACTTTGTGCAGACCTAAAATAAACAGTGTGAGAAAGTTGGAATACAGTATATTGCTTGAACGCTTTCCAAACTATCAAGTGTAAAAATTTGTTCCATTTTGTCCAAAAATATCTGGAGTGTCCATAGACAATGATATTACATTACAGAAATTTATGTACAATCCACGTACATCAATACTACAGCATTATTTCTGTGTTTTGTGTTGGCATTCACTTGTCATATCATAGAAACACAGAAAATATTGCACAATAATAATTTTTTAAAATAAATATATTGAGTTTCCATTCATCAGGTGTCGTGTCTGTACTCCAGAGACAATGTAGTGTCCGCAGACAATGTCAATGGCTATTTAAAATACCTACAATGTCTTGTATTTAATGAAATCTGTTGGGAAAGTGTAGTGACACGGATCCACAACAGGGGGCGCAAATGAACAGACAATGAAAATGCCAAAAAGGTAACAATTTAATGTTGTGAAAATGTGCACAACGGAATACAGATACAACTTTAGGTAACAGTCAATTGAACAACAAGTGACGTGTGGGCAAGCTCGAGGATAGGAGACGCCTGTCCAGAGAAGAGCCGGGCCGCACACGATTTCCACTGCCAACGGAGACCCGCAACACATCGGAGCCGCCAAGTCCTGAGTCCCCAGGTGGCCACTGCCTCCAGCTACCGGATCGGGTACTGCTGGTAGGAAGCACAAACAATTTATGTGGGTGTGTGAAACACCCAGTAAACAGTCTCAAGCACAGTTCCTTCTTGTGGAAAAGCCTCCACCTCCTGAACTCAGTTAATCAGAGTACATGCAGATCGAGTTTTGGATAGAGGAGCGGGAACGCCGACTCCTCCCTACGTCCACAAACTCAGCAACCAGCAGTGTGTATACCAAAAGGATATAGCTGCAAACACTCAGATGCAAGAACGTTACAACTGACAAGTTTAGCTGTAAACTGTGCGCGTGCGGCACTGATCGGCTGAGAGTTTACCTGTCAGGTAAGCTGATTTCTCGGCAAGGAGGTGGAGTTGCTGTCCAGCCTTTATAGGAGGATGATGATGAGGATTGATGAGTGGCAGCTGTCACTGTCAGTGTTCCAGGGAGGCGGCTGCGCCCTCTGGTGCCTGAAGCCCGCCTTCAGGCAGGACGCCCTCTGGTGTTGGGCCAGCAGTACCTCCTCTTCAGCGGCCCACACAACAGAAATCAGTTTAATATATATTTATCAGTGTTAAATGATAAATGTAGTATCAAAGTTATCATATTTTAGTGAGTTTATTACCACAATTACAATCTTCTAAATTGCATGGTATGTGCTGTGCTACAATCTACAAAGAAGAAAATACTTAAAAATTGCGGTATTTCTGAATTTGATGGTTGGTTAACAAAGTTCTGTGAATTTTATATGGGTATGTTTTACATTTTATATATCAATGCAAAGTGATTTTTTTACAGTTAGGGGTCCAGACAGGACTGGACCGGTACTTGGCGATGGACTTAAATGCAAGGGGGCAAGAAACAGGACGGAATATGAACAAAAGGAGATTTATTAACACTAAACAATGAAATAAAGGTGGCCTACTGAGGTGAGAGTTAGCCCGCTCGTGGTGGAAATCTGGGTGCTGCAGGATTCCGAGCCAGTCTTGAAGGAGAATGTCAACTAAGGGTTCAAGGACCAGGACCAGATGGAACACTTGCCTCCAAAACCAGGAACTATGGGGAATAAAGACACACAGGGTGAGTGAATGCACTCATAATGCTGGAGCCTCAAAACAGTCACAGTTCATAAAAGGGTTAACACAGGTTGTTTCAGAGGTCATGAAATAAAGTTATCTTCTTAAGAAAAACAGTTCACTGTTAAGCAATTGTTCAAAGTCCTCAAATTGTATCCAAAGGTCAGAGGTTAAGTGCTGCATGTTGAAGTGCAGTGCCAATTAAGCAGGGATGGGTTCTTCAATTGTTTGATATCAGAGTTCATGTAGTTCTTAAACAGAGCTCTTGGAATAGTTATTTATCCTAGCACAGTCACAAACTGGAACAAGTGAGAACGGGATCCCACTGAGAAGGAGAACTTTGGCATTTAGTCGAGATGCGCTCCACGCCGAGAGCCGAGGAGTTCCCAAAGTGACGTTGCGGTCGGTGCATGTAGTTAGTGCGAGGGTCTGGGTCCGCTTGGGAACTGTACTGGAATCGTCTGGAACATCAGGAAAAGACAGTTCGCTCTAATGCAGGAATTAGAGGGGGAGGCCAGCGTTACCTGAGCTTAAGCTGCGGAAAGCTTTGGCGTCTTGAGCGCACAGCTGGAAGACTCGGCCAAGGTCACATGGCGGCAATCAGGTTTGGTCCTCCTGATATCTGTCTGGATCATAGACGAGGCTTCGGACGCTGGCGAGGTAAAACGAGGAAAGCAAGGCAACAGACAGAAAAGGACATGCAACATGCAAGTATCTGGCTTGGCTCTTGGAAGAATCCCACAATTAAAAAACAGAAAGTCTGAGTTTAAATAGTCTATCAGAAATCAGTGACACATCTGATCCAGGTGTGAAACAAAACTGAGGGTGGCATCTGGTGGAGAAACTAACACATAACACTGGAAAAAACAGTTAAAACCAGGATCTGGGGGAAATCCTAACAGTGATTAAGTTCATAGCTAAGGAAACAAAGCAGCCATGAATGTCCAACTGACACATTGTAAATGACTTGATCGGAAAATCGATGAACATGTTTGTGGAGCTCTCAGATGACATTAAATGGAAACATCTCAAAGACTTTCAGTACTTAAGCTTTTGGATGTGCTTATTGATTAACTGCATGCAAATTTCTTATGAAAATAAAGATATTGCTGACAAATATTGCATTTTTAGACCTAAATTTGTTTGTGTTTGTCCTTCGTCGGGGCACAGGTCTGACAGAAGACAGAGGGTGAGACCAGGGATGTCTGAGTTCTTGGGACTTTACCAAACCATCTCAGGTTGCAAATAATTATTATATTCATCATCAAATAATCAAGAAAATAATCGGCCAATTAGTCAATCCGTTGATAGGTTGTAAAATGTCAAAAAAGTGGTGAAAATATCAGTGAATGATTTCCAGAGTGTTGGGGAAAGTGTAAGACACGGACCCACACCAGGGGGCGTAAATGAATGGACAATAGAGATGCCAATAAGTACAATTTAATACTGCAAATGTGCACAACAGGTCAGAATACTGCTTTAGTCTGTCAACTAAAGTTTCCACAAAAGATGACGTGTGGGCAGGCCCGAGGGTAGGAGACGCCTATCCAGAGAAGAGCTGGGACCCACAAGGTTCCACCGCCAACGGAGACCTGCAACACACCAAAGCCGCCAAGTCCCGAGTCCCCAGATGGCTACCGCTTGCAGCTGTCAGATCCGGTACTGCTGGCAGGGAAAACAAACAGGTTAAGGTGGGTGTGCATACACCCAGCAAACAGTCAGCAAAAAGTACAGTTCCTTCCTGAGGGAAAAATCTCCACCTCCAAACACAGGAACACAGAGTATGTGCAGTGCCTTATGAATCACTTAATCAAAGTCTGAAGTGAGGAGTGGAGACGCCAACTCCCCCAACTTCCACAAAATCGGCTACAAGCTGCAAGTGTACAAAAAGGTTAACGACTGCAAAAAGCTCTGCTGCAAAAACATGTGCATACGGCACAAAACGGCTGAGCAAGTTTACCTGACGGGTAAGCTGATAACTCGGCAGAGTTCTGATGATTCTCCCAGGCTTTTATTGGTGGTGGTGATGATGGCTGATGACTGACAGCTGTCAGTACCAGTGCTCCTGGAGCTCCTGAGAGGTGGCTGCGCCATCTGGTGCCTGAAACCCGACAACAGGCAGGGCGCCCTCTGGTGTTGGGCCAGCAGTACCTCCTCTTCGGGCGGCCCACACAACACAGAGCTCAGGATGATGCCTTCAAATGTCTTGTTTTGTCCACAGCTCAAAAGATATTCAATTTTCTGCCAGAGAGGATTAAAGAAAGTAGTAAAATAAAATAGAACGCAATGCTAAAATACCCTCGGCCATATGATCAAAAAAACAGGAAACAGAATGTGACCTTTTGACCTCTTACAATCGGTCAAGGTTAGCCATCTTTGAACTTGTCCACAGTCTGTGTCCCAAGAATGGTCCCAATGAATTTGAAGACCCTGGCAGTAATAGGACTGGACTTATGCTGAACACAGACGGATGGACAGACGCAAAGTCTTCGCAATACCCGATGACCATATTTTGGCTTCAGGCAACCAGAAAATATTCACAAGATAGAAGCTGAAATCAGAATTTGGATATATTTTTTAAAACAATGACTCAAAATGATTACTCTGTTATCAAAATAGACTGCATTTTAGACAACACTTTTTCCACCTGCATCAGAAGCTCAGAGCGCTTAACAATAATGTCTCGCATTCACCCATTCATACAAACACACTCACCAGTGTCACGACACACCAGGAGCAACTAGAGATTAAGGCCCTTACCCTTGGTGGATGTAATAACAACGGTATGTGAATCACTAGATATGACTAAAACTAAGAAGAACATTTGACACAAGACTAAGACTAAATTAAAAAGCAGGTGATGAAATTAACATTAAATGTGACAAAGTTTAGACCACCAGAGTGATGCTGAGATGATCAAAATTGTTGTAGATTAATTTTATTGTTGACTAGCAAAGTACCCATCCTTCGGACGGTGAAGAAACAGTGTACTAATCGTGAGTCACTGACCCGGGAAAGTATGCAGCAGTATACTGAAACAATGTAGTATTGGCTTCCAAGAGAAAGCTTTCAAAGCATTTTGAAGTAGCAGCTATAACAGACACACTGAGCCCTTATTTAAAAAGGTTAAACTTCATCTTTTTTGTTAAGTCCTAATAATTATGAAATGACTGACTCTGTAGTGTAATGAAAATGGATGTAACTTTAAATTTTTTCTGATTACGAGGTCTGTCCATAAAGTATCGTACCTTTTTATTTTTTTTTTAAACTATATGGATTTGATTCATATGTTTTCACGTCAGACAAGCTTGAACCCTCGTGCGCATGCGTGAGTTTTTCCACATCTGTCGGTGACGTAATTCGCCTGTGAGCACGCCTTGTGGAAGGAGTGGTCCCACCCCGTCTTCGGATTATCATTGTCTGGAAATGGCAGAATGATTTGGGGGTTTTTTCCATCAGAATTTTTTCAGTAGCTGTTAGAGACTGGCACCTGGAAACCATTTGAAAAATTTATCTGGCTTTCGGTGAAAATTTTACGGGCTTCACAGAGAATAAGGACTGTTACTACAGCTTTAAGGATGGCCCACAATGGCGCTCGGCGCCGCGCTCCAAGCCGCGACGACAGGCACGAACCACCAGATTATTTCTAAATGGATGGCTGTGTGGAGCTGGGACCGTCGTGTGCACTTTCTCTGGTTATCACAAGAGCTGGACATCAACATTTTCCGGCAGATTTCACTTTTAACAAAAGATTTTGTCGTGGAAAGCCGCGCGGAGGCTTTGTGCATCACGACCGATTCGCTGTTCGAGCGAGACAAAGAACGCCTCCGTTTCGGCGTGTCAGAGGACAAGTTCGGACATGCCCAGCTCTCCACAATTTCTCTTATAACTCACTCAACAGGTAAGCATTGAAAGGTGAGATAGGCATGTCCCAACTTGCCCGTAAAATTTTCTCCGAAAGCCAGATAAATTTTTCAAATGGTTTCCAGGTGCCAGTCTCTAACAGCTTCTGAAAAAATTATGATGGAAAAAACCCCCAAATCATTCCGCCATTTCCAGACAATGAAAATCCAATGACAGGGCAGGACCACTCCTTCCACAAGGCGTGCTCACAGGCGAATGACGTCACCGACAGGCGTGGAAAAACTCACGCATGCGCACGAGGGTTCAAGCTTGTCTGACGTGAAAACACATGAATCAAATCCATATAGTTAAAAAAAAAAATAAAAAGGTACTTTACGGACAGACCTCGTATGTTCTGAAGTTGTCAAGAAAATTGATCTGTCTATCACAACAGGTACAAATGTGATGGCAGATTTGGAATCAGTGGATGTTTTTGCTCTAGAAAACATCTTCAGCTCATTTTCAATGACCTACCTTGATGAAATATGGATGAAAAAAAAGCAGTGGAGTCGTCCACCTACGAAATATAGCGAATATTCATCCCATCCTGTCTACGGCTGATGCTGAGACCCTGATCCATGCGTTTATCTCTTCTAGATTGGCCTACTGCAATGTTCTATTTTCTGGTTTGCTGCAGTCCAGCATTAGTGCTCCCCAATTGGTTCAAAAATGCTGCAGCCAGAGTTTTGACACGAAGCAGAAAGTTTGACCACATTACACCCATTCTGGCATCCCTTCACTGGCTTCCTGTCCCAGTGAGATCAGATATTAAGGTTCTGCTACTAACCTATAAAATTATTCATGGACTGGCACCTCCCTACCTAGCTGACCTAATGAAACCTTATGTACTGGCCCGGGCTTTGTGTTCTCAGAGTGCAGGACTACTTTGTGTCCCTAGGGTGAATAAGAAGTCTGCGGGTCATAGAGCTTTCTCTTATCATGCCCCTATTCTGTGGAATGATCTCCCTGCGTCAATAAAACAGTCAGATTCTGTGAAGTCTTTCAAGTCCAGACTTAAGACACACTTATTTTCCCTTTTGTAGGGCTAGCATACTGGCAAAGTATAGTTCTATGCTTTTTACTCTTTTAATTCATTTTATTAGGAAACGGAGCATGCCGCAGCCTCTACTTTGGGTAAATTCTTGGTCTTTTAGTGAAGCTTAGGGCTAGTGGCCAGTGATCACCTTAGTATTTCCTGTTTTTCTTGTTTAATGCTGACAATTTATACTGTATTTCTTGTCTTTCTGATATCTGATTGTTTTTTTTTTCTCTCTGTTTACGATGCAGCTCCATCCAGAGATGGGTGTGGTATTTGTGCTGGAGACCCTCCTGTCCTGTATGCCAACAGCATTTCCTGTATATTCGTTTTGTGAATTGTTCTGTAATTTATGTCTGTAGCATGGCTCAAACAGACGGTCACCCCTTTGAGTCTGGTCTGCTTGAGGTTTCTTCCTCAGAAGGAGTTTTTCCTTACCACTGCTGCTCTGGGGTTTAGTAAGGTTAGACCTTACTTGTGTGAAGCACCTTGAGGCAACTCTGTTGTGATTTGGCACTATAGAAATGAAATAAATTGAAAATAAATACATTGAAATTAAAAGGCTCTGGTTGTTTTTAATGACTGATTCTCTTTTTTGTAGTTTGTTGAGGAGGTCGGTTTGGACCAAAAGAAGTCTCACAGTACTGCACAGGTTTTCAACGTGTTTTCTTTATTTTATTACATGCAACAGCGTTTTGATGAACTTGTGGTTCCTCCTCTGCTTATCCGAAACAGTACCATTTGTTCCAGGTATTATTTGAGTCACTGGACTTTTCAGTTATATTTGGTGCTGCATGTGCTCCCTTTTAGCTCTGAGCATTCGTATATCAGCCTAGTATCTGTTTCTCTCCCTGTGGGTTGATGGAACCTGGTGGTTTGAAACCCGTCCTTGTGTTTATGTTCTCACAGATCAGTACTCTTTGTACCTGGAAATGATTCAAGCCATCTTCAATGGAGAAATTATTTTTGTTCTATCTTGATGGGGACGTACATGCTGCACACACACAAAAACGTCTTGATGTATAGCGACAACATCCCTTTATATTTTAAGCCAAATTAAAAATTCCTCTTTTTTAATTTATTCTATCAAATGCGCTAACTTGCCCGTTCGTGTGACTTCTTTGATTGCAGCGTCTCTCCGCCGAGCAAGGGATTCTGGGATACGCTTTCGGTTGCTAAGGAGAGAGCGACCACGGCAACAGCATGATTGAGGGTGGAGACGAGGTCTGTCATTCGGAGTCAAAGATGATCGACAGCCGTATTAGCCAATAGCAATCCAAAATATCTGACGGTGACCAATCAATATGCAGAAAACAGGATTGTGTAGCTTGACAGAGAGTGCGATTTCAATGTAGCAGAATGTTTGTCGGATAGCAGTGAAAAATAGACTTTACAATTCAAGAGTTTGCTGTCAAGTAGCATTTACGGACCTCCAAATGGTGATGCTATTAAATTTATTCCTCGGCGTTACAATTTTCACAGCGATAGTCGTTTTACTCTTCTTGGTTAATGTTAGCTATCGTACTGGTTACACAACGTTTTTCAGCATCACTGCTTGTCTGAGGCACGGCAGTTTTGACATGAATTCATTGTAGACACTATGATTTTTGCCCTTTGCAATGTTAAAACCTTATGAGAAAAAACCCTCCATTATTTACCTTTATGTTGTGTTTGCTCACAGACCCAGCATGAGCAGCTAATTTCAGCAACATGAACAAGTTTGAAAAGCTGAAAAACATCGGGGAAGGTTCCTTTGGAAAGGCCATTCTTGTCAGATCCAAAGAGGATGGCCACCAGTATGTCATCAAAGAGATTGGTATATGTAGGGTAAGCGGCAATATATTTATGACGAATGGATATTCTTCCGTGACCGGAAGAGGACTTGCTTTGGCTATTTGTCCGGAACATTCTGTGACGGGAGCACGAGAGTGACGCGGGGGTTAGGGGAAGGGAGAGTGAAGCAGGGAAGTCTCGGATGTTGTGGTTAGGGGAAGGTTTTGAAATAACAAAAAACAGTTATCTGCTACAGTGGGTCATGTGATGGCATCATCGCTTGACCAGTCGCAACATATTCCAGACAAATAGCCAAAGTAAAGAAGAATATCCACTGCCTCTTTATGACAAAGGGTTTGTATTACATCATAAATGTGAGCTTCGTTGATGCATGATATGCCTATCTCCTCTTAAATTTGACAGATGTCAAGTAAGGAGAGGCAGGAATCTCGCAAAGAAGTCGCTGTTCTTGCTAACATGAGTCATCCTAACATTGTTCAGTATAAAGAATCATTTGAAGGTATGTTAAATGACGAATTCACTTGTTACATTATTGGATATTGTTATGGTAACCCTGACTATGTGTTGGTAGGTTATTATTATGGCGGTGACGTGACATCCAAACCCTCACCCTAACTTTAACCTTAATAGCCCAAATAAACTAAATCTTACAGGAATATATGAACCAAAAGAATAACTGAAACAAGAAATGTTGGTTGATATGAAGGGAGTTTAAAAAACAACTAGAGCCCTGCTTTACCTCCGCCAGCACCAGGGCTGCCAACTCTCACGCATCTGGCATGACAGTCATGCTGTCAGCATCAATCTCATGCTCTCATGCAGAAGCAAGAAATGTCATGCCAAAATAAAAATATCTCCCTTTAATTTTTTTTGTTGATGACTAGACAAGACTAGAGCAGACTACAGCACATTGTTTCTTAATGAAAGGAGAGGAGCTTAAGGCTCACACCAGAAACAGCTGTTAACATCTGCTGACAACGTTGTGACTGCAGTATTCTGTGATCGCTGATTCACTGAAAACCTTGCACCTGAGAAGTCAGCTGCACATGAAGAGTTCAGAGAAAGTTCAAGCATAGCTTCAGAGGTTATATCAGTTATCAAGTTGTTCACCAATGAATATGGCTTTATACACCCTGAAGAAAACCATGCACCCTGAGGCCGAAGGCCGAAGAATATCCACTGCCCTCGTATGTGACACCGGTGGGAAATACACACGAGGAACAAGAAGTGAAGCTCTTAACAGACAGAATATTTTATGTCCACTAATGCTTCAGCTCAACGGTGCTGTTTCTTTTTTATTTCTCCCTTGTTTCAGAAGCCATAACTGGCAACTGTCTTCTAGTGTTAGCGGAGGTTAGCCTGTAAGCTCGCCGTTGTGCTGATAATCATTCGAGTACATTTGTTTAATGAAGCTGCTTAATGAAAAAATTCATCAAAATATTGACATAAATTGCGAAGGTGTTTTGCTTCTTTCATCATCCATGATGAGACAGTAGGCTTCAGACTTCAACTAGTTGCAAGCTAGGTAATTTAAAGGACATATATGTTATGTCCTGGTTAGCAAGTATTCATGATTGTAAGTGTATTTGTGTGTATCTGAAGTGTATCTGAAAACGTGGTTGCTGATGCATTTTATTGATAATTATTACTGACGGAGAAACTGAAGTGTTTTGAACCACTGAATTAGTATGACACAATTGTGTTGAAATGGTTCAGTGTTTGAAGCATTTGATACAGTTAAATATGGTGACATCTGCTGGCCAATCTTTAATATAGTACTTGCATGGAACAATGAAAGTCAGGTGTTTAACCCTCTGGAGTCCGAGGGCATTTTTTGGACAGTTCACCTGGCATAAATGTTTTATTATTGCTATTAACAGCTCTCCCTGCATCCCACAATCAAGTTTTATGTCTCTTTTTTTCAGGACAACCTGTGCTTTCATAATATGTATGCTTTTGTTGTGTTTTATAAGTGTAATAAAGGTTTACAATCAAAACAAGAAAGGAAAAAGTAAAGCGAAAAATAATTTTCCACACACATTTATTCAAAACACACAGCAAACTATAATAAACAACTGTTTTGACACTTAAAAGGTAATTTGAGGTCTTATGTGAAAGACTGTACAAGAAAAAGGTTCAAACAATAAACACAAATGCACATTTTGAACAGTATATACAAAATGGTCTATGCGGTCTAAACGGGCCAACTAGTAACATATCACTCTTGAAAACGATCTTTGGTTTTTCACATGAGGTAAATCTGCCCTACGATTGGATTTTGGAAAACCATGTGATGGTGAACCAATTGGACACTCACATTGCACACGTCATCACACAGCTTCTATGAGGAGTACAAAGATGGCTGATGGCTGGCTCGAAAGTCCGCGAAGTTAAATTTTCAGCAAAAAAAAAACAAGCAAGTTTTTATCTGTCATTAAAAAGTTATTTATAATTTAGTAAAGCTTAGCCTTAGCCGTCGTATACGACGGCGTCGGCCCCAGAGGGTTAACTGAATTTGTATGTCTTTATTGTAATTCCCAAATAACATTATTTTAGTTTTAGACAAATTTAGTGATAATTTATTAATATCAAACCATCTCTTTGCCCTTCCACTAGAAATACAGTTGTATGTAAAAGTTTGGGCACCCCTGATGATTTCCATGATTTTCCTTTATAAATCCATTGGTTGTTTGGAGGTGCATAAATTTGGGCACCCCAACAGAAAAAATACATCAATATTTAGTAGATCCTCCTTTTGCAGAAATAACAGCCTCTAAACACTTCCTATAACTTCCAGTGAGAGTCTGGATTCTGGTCGAAGGTATTTTGGACCATTCTTTACAAAACATCTCCAGTTCAGTCAGGTTGGTTGGTTTCCGAGTATGGACAGCCTGCTTAAACTCACACCACAGATTTTCAATAATATTCAGGTCTGGGGACTGAGATGGCCATTCCAGAATGTTGTACTTGTTTCTCTGCATGAATGCTTTAGTAGATTTTGAGCAGTGTTTAGGGTTGTTGTCTTATTGAAAGATCCTGCCCTAACACATCTTCAGCTTTGTCGGTGATTCATGAACATTGTTCTCAAGAATCTGCTGATATTGACTGGAATCCATGTGATCCTCAACTTTAACAATATTCCCAGTACCTGCACTGGCCACACAGCCCCACAGCATGATGGAACCACCTCCAAATTGTACTATAGGCCGCAGTTGTTTTTCTTGGAATGTTGTGTTCTTTTTCAGCTATGCATACCGCCCTTTGTTATGTCCAAATAACACAATTTTAGTTTCATGAGTCCACAGCACCTTATTCCAAAATGAGGGTGCTTGTCCAAATGTGCTTTAGTATACCTCAAGCGACTCTGTGGTGTGTATACAGAAAAGGCTTCCTCTCCATTACAGCATCATACAGCATCTCTTTGTGCAAAGTGCACTGTTGAACGATGCACAGAGACACTATCTGCAGCAAGATCATGTTGTAGGTCTTTGGAGCAGGTCTGTGGGTTGACTATGACTGTTCTCACCATCCTTCACTTCAGCGTATCTGAGATTTTTTTGGCCTGCCACTTCGGGCCTTAACTAGTACTGTGCCATTTCCTCACTATTTTCCTCACAGTGGAAACTGACATCTGAAATCTCTGAAATAGCTTTTTGTATCCTTCCCCTGAACCATGATGTTGAACAATCTTTGTTTTCAGGTCATTTGAGAGTTGTTTAGAGGCTCCCATGTTGCCACTCATCAGAAGAGATGCAAAGAGGGGAAACATTTGCAAATGGCCACCTTAAATACCCTTTCTCATGATTGGATTCATCTGTGTAAGGAGGTCAAGGGTCAGTGAGCTTACTAAACCAATTTTGTGTTCCAATAATTAGTGCTAAATGTATTCAAATCAATAAAATGACAAGGGTGCCCAAATTTATGCACCTGGCTAATTTAGTTTAAATAATTATTGCACACTTTCTGTAAATACTGGAAACTCATTTCACTTCTCAAATATCAGTGTGTTTGTCTGCTGTATGATATATTTAACTGAAATTTCTGGTCCAGACAACCAATGATTTATAAAGGAAAATCATGAAAATTATCAGGGGTGCCCAAACTTTTGCATACAACTGTAATGTGATCATAAAATGCAACAACAGGTTGGCACCTGTGCCTCTTATGGGGCATGCAAACTCATTGTGGCTGGATTTTTGCCCTTTAAACTACCTTGCTTGTCTCCTGACTGCATTAACATCCACAAGGCATAGCCATAGAGCACTCATTTGTTGAAGAATGTGCGCAGGTGCACAACCATCCATTGGGCCTCATGTATCAACGTTGCACACTTGTGGCATAAATTTACGGTGTAAATTTGAAGTACACCAAAGTTGCCGTGACATATATCAAGCAGTGCGCACCTGCCCATTTCTGGCGTACGCCCGACGTGACCTTGATAAATGCGGCGGGTGAAAAAATTGTAATTATAATGAACACGCCCATAAATATTCAGACTCCGCTTCAGACACACCCTCATTTTACGACATGGAAGCCAGGAAGACGGCAAAGAAAAAGAACTCCACCAATCACGACGCGTGCCAATACAGCTTCAAAAGCGGCTGTCGTATTAATTGTTTTGTAGTATAATCAAAAAAGTGTTACAGTGGTCCCTCGTTTATCGCGGGAGTTACGTTCTAAAAATAGCCCGCAATAAACGAAGTAGTCAGCGTTATTTTTTACAATTATTATAGACGTTTTAAAGCTGTAAAACCACTTTATACACTTTTCTCAATCAGGCATGAACATTTTCTCACTTTTCTCTCATGTGTAAACACTCTCAAAGTTCAAACCTTTGTAGAGAAATAAGACCAACCTGTTTTCAGGCCCAAACATTTGTTTGAGAAATAAAAAAGAACGTTTTCCTTTAAATAATTATGATGGCTTTTAGAACTAAGGAATTTAATTTTACTGATCAACCTATGAGGTTGGACACATAAGAAATTATTAATAGTGACTGACCAGTATTTCACAGTTCCTCTGATTGCGCCTCTTTGTCTTGACGCCGCGCCTTTTTCCACTGAGTCAAACCTCGCTGCAGGTGTCTTTTTCCGAGTGAAGAACACAGTTATGGGTTGTTGTTGGTGCTCTTTTTTCTTCTGGGCGAGAAGATTCTTATAAACAGACATGCAGACCACAATGCACTGTAAAAAAAAAAGCATGCAAAATTGGACTAAAAAAATCCGCGAAACTGCGAGGCCGCGAAAGATGAACCGCGTTATAGCGAGGGACCACTGTATTCTCTTTTCACATGTCAATAATTCTTGACATGTGGATATTTGCTAGCTCAATTAATAAGACATGCCTAATTTTTCAGATTTTTTTATTTTTTAAATGTATTTCTTTATTTATTTTATTGTAACACGAATGGAGAAGACAAAACCTGATTTCAGCACGGGCAAAGGGAATGACAACACTACAGTTGTAATTATCAGTTCCATTGTCTAAAACGATCACACCACATAAAGTTAAGCTCAGCGCTGCTCTGGCTCCAGGCTCGAAGTCTGGAGAAAAAGACGAGCAGCGCTTTCTTTGCGGTCAGCGCTGTGGCCACGGATCGTGCTCGAGACCAACAATCCCGCAAAAGCGGGATTTGTATTAATTATTATGTAGTATAATCAAGAAAGTGTTATTTATTTAACATATGCATTGATTTGTATGATGGCACTGTTTATCATGTTGATCATTTTCATTTTTATGTGGATTCCAGTGCTGGTTCATTTTGGTGTATAATTTACACCACCTCTCGACCTGGTGTATATTTCAGTGCACCGTACGCCAACGACCACATTGATAAATGCCATGTAGCGCAGCCATTTTGGCGTACACCCCATATATGCTCAAATATCGCCGTACGCAACGTTGATACATGAGGCCCATTGTGAGGAATTCAGTAGCAGCACTTAGTTTCAAACACACATCCATGTATGTTGCCGTTTTTTAACTTACTGCTGTGTGCATGTTACATTGAATGCAGTTCTGCACCTGTAATTGCAGGCAAAAACCATTTGGTGTAGCAATATTCAGTAACTAAAGGATTATTTTTGTACCAGTTTCAATTTGATATCCTGCTTGTTATTGAAATAATAGTGTTTGAGGCAGAACGTTTCAGCTGACTTTTGTACCTGTTTGCCTAAGTCTGTCTGTCTAAGATAAATATTGATTTAAATCCTCATACAATATCTACATAAAATAAATTATGTATTTATGTAATTATGATTTGTTTCACATCACTGTTGGTCTTAATGTTACTGTTGTAGTTGTCATTTAATTTTTTCCACTCATGGATTGGATGTCTCTCGCCCATGATACAGAGTGGTCACCTGTAAATTAAAGTAGGCATGAAAAATACATAAAACAACATGTTCGCCTGAGAAACAAAGCCAGATGTTTATTCCTAATGACAGATTAAAGAAGAAATTACGATTGTCAGTGGAGGGTATGTGCAGTCGTGGGGGGCTCACTATACATTGATGAAAAGGCTGTTATAATATACTCTGCATGGGGATTACTATTGACCTTGAGGTTAAGGCATTTACGTTATAGCACAACTTGTGCTCTGTTATGTTATCTTATTTAGTAAACAGAGTGATTATCATGTATTACAAAATGTTTGAGTTTTGTCTTGATCCATTTGTACCTTCTTTTTTTTAGAGGGGGGTTGTCTCTACATTGTGATGGATTACTGTGAGGGTGGAGATCTTTTCAAAAAGATCAACTCTCAGAAAGGAGTACTTTTCTCAGAAGAACAAGTAAGCCTAAACTGTGAAAGAATCATGAATGTTTCATGAATGTATACAATACATCAATGGCATTGACCAAATTATTTGGCACTGTTTTACATATTGAACAAGAGCTTCAGAGATGTCTGACGTCCGCCAATCTGGATCTAGATCACCTCCAAAATTCAGTCTTCCATGCCCTAATATCTATCTGTGGTGCAAATTTGGTGAGAATCCGTGAAGTAGTTTTGACATAATCCTTCAAAGCCTATATAAAGTGAAATCTTGATCCAGAATCAGGATCCGGATCCAGAACAGTATATCTTAAAATAAATAACAACAATAATATAACATTTAAAGAAAACCATGATCAATGGATATTCGAAAAGGAGTGAGAAGAAGTAAAACTTATTTACTCCCACCCCTTGTCCTTAAGTAAATAACATAATTAACTTATACACATGATATATGCATTAATACATATAAAAATACACACAGTCAAATACATTCATCCATCAGCACATGTATAGTCCCACATATAAATCCACATGCACCATATAAACATAATACACAGAAACACCACAAAAAAAGACTAACAAAGCAAGGAAAAAAGAATTAAGTAGAAATACCAATAAATAAATAAATAACTAGACATTTGCCCCAAAAATACCTTTTGAAATCCTATTTTTATACTCTACAAATGTATTGACAACCTGGAATATGATAGAACATCTGTCCATGATGGAGTGGGCCGTAAGATATCTTGACCTGGATATCTTCCCCCCACCCCAATGTCAAGAATTTTGTACTATATATTGCCAAATTCATCCCACTATAAACTTGGCAGTGTTAAACAATGATGTAGCAACCTTTCAATCAGGATAGAGCAACCTTTAAATTCTATATTTCATGGATGTTTTATGGTCCCAGATGAAGCACAGTTTGATTGACAGTCTGTATGTATCTATAGCTATCTACAATAGTAATTTCCGATTCTGAAGTATCTTTAAATCCCACTTCCAAATATACTCTCCAAATATATGGACCTGGTTGACAACCTGAAATATGAAAGAACATCTGTGCTATTGATATTAATTGACAGGGGTCAGACAAGTAGATATGTGTTCAACGTGGGAATAGATTTTCTATCAAATGGCCTCAACAATATAAATGTTGTTTCCACTGTGTCAGCCATGTATAAATCTAGGTAGGATGAATTGTGTGATAATACTGCAGCAGACTTGCTATGCGGAGGCTGGGGGCTAAGATATCCTAGGACAACACCCCCAAAAGAGGGGTCAGACAAGTAGATATGCATTCAAGGTGGGAATAGGTTTTCTATCAAATGGCCTCAACAATATCAATGTTGTTTCCAGTGTGTCAGCCATGTATAAATCTAGGTAGGATGAAATGTGTGATAATACTGTTGCAGACTTGCTATGCGTGGGGGGGGGTAAGATATCCCTGGTGGGGGGGTAAGATATTTTAGGACAACTCCTCCCATATCCAGGAGGGAAGATATACTGTTACACCGGATCACCTCTAAAATTCAGTGGAGTCTTCCATGGGCTAATATCTATCTGTGGTGCAAATTGGGTGAAATAGTTTTGATGTAATCGTTCAAAGCTTTTATAAAGTCAAATCTTGATCCTGACTCCAGATCCGGATCTGGATCACCTCCAAAATTTAATGGATTCTTCCATGGCTTAATATGTATCTGTGGTGCAAATTTCATCTAAATACGTGCGGTAGTTTTACGTAATCCTGCTAACAGATAGACAGACAAATAAATAAACACTGATGATTTTATTACGTCCTTGGCGGATGTAATTACAGCAACTTCACTGGTAATGACTACAGTGTTCCTTGGCACAACCATCCACCAGAATTACAAGTGGTGGTGTTAGTGTTAAAGTACAGTATATGTGGGTTTACCAACTGCCCCTTTCCTAGATCCTGGATTGGTTTGTCCAGATTTGTTTGGCACTTAAACATGTGCATGACAGAAAAATCCTTCACAGAGACATCAAATCACAGGTATTTCTTTGTTCTTTAAAGTTCCCCCAAGTTATCATTTTGACATGTTATTTCACTAACTTTTTTTGTTATTTTATCATGTTTGCATAGAATATATTTTTGACAAAGGATGGGACCATACAGCTTGGAGACTTTGGAATTGCACGGGTACTGAACAAGTATGCAAAATGACATCTCAGTAGAACTGCAGTTCTCTGAAATATCAAGCTTTACTTTTTAATATTACAGAATTGACTTCCGTTTTTGTATTTTCAGCACCGTAGAGCTGGCAAAAACATGTATCGGAACACCATATTACCTATCACCCGAGATCTGTGAAAACAAACCATATAACAACAAAAGGTACTAACATGATATTTTTTATTGCTTATTGTGCCAAAATAATTGAGAACAATGTAGATACTGTGGTACCTGATGTCAGATGTAATTGTATCATGTCTTTTTATCGAATGGAACTCCTTGTGCAAATACAAAGAAGGTGAATATTTATTTGTCATCAACTATTTTACTAAGCATGCATGAGACGTTGTGAAACCCACTTGACTTCAAATAAATGAAGTATATTAAGGAGAATCACATGCTGCAATCTGCATTAAATTGAAATGCCATTTAAGCCAGAAGAGTCCCTCTTAACTTATCATATCCAAGGCACATAAATGGCAGTCACATGACTTTACCAAGACATATTACTCTGCTTGGGATATTAAATTGTACTGATAGAAAGTAGGAATAAAGGACTGGTTATAGGATATGGTTGAAATAAGAAATGGCTACTAATAATAACCATGGGAATGCTGACCCATTAGTCTGCACATGGCACTCAGTGCCTTTTTCAAAATAAATGTGTATATGTATTTGTGCCCATGTATGTGTCCAGTGGGCTAATTGTGAGGTTTATTTTGTGGAATTTGGAGACGTGTTACTGTATGTGTTTTGATGGGATGGTTTGGTGGATTGATTGAGTTTTTTTCTTCCTGCTTCTCCTGCTTTCCCCCTTGCAGTGATGTTTGGGCCCTAGGGTGTGTCCTGTATGAAATGTGCACACTTAAGCATGCAGTAAGTATTCTGTGAAATGACTGATAAGTAATGTAGTTTAGATTCAATTTGATGTAGTTATTTTTGTCTGTATTATATCTGACCCAACTCAAATTTGCAGTCGTTTTATCTTCAACGGGAATTCCAGCCTTTAATCAAAACTGTTTTGAAGTAATCTCACTTAAATAATCCAAATGAATAATAATATTTAATTTAGTGTGTTTTTGTTTATCAGCAAATCATAACTAATAATATTTGTCATATCATGCAGCTGTTGGAGTTGTTAACCTAGCTGAATCTCCATCAGGATTTAATGTTGTGTACATATACAGTTGTGCTCAAAAGTTTATATACCCTGGCAGAATTTTAGATTTCTTTGGCTATTTTTTAGAGAATATGAATGATAACACAAAAATATTTTTTTCACTCGTGATTGGTGGTTGTGTAAAGCCATTTATTGTCAAACAGCTGAGTTTACTCTTTCTAAATCATAACGACAACAGAAACTAACCAAATGACCCTGATCAAAAGTTTATATACCCTGGTGATTTTGGTCTGATAACATGTTTGTGTCAACACAAGTTGACACAAACAGGTTTGTATGGCTACAAAAGGTAACCATCCTCACCTGTGATCTGTTTTCTTGTAATCAGTGTGTGTGTGTATATATAAAAGGTTAGTGAGTTTGCATCTTTCATCCAGTGCTGCACTGACGTTTCTGGTTTCTGAGTCATAGGAAAAACAAAAGAATTGTCTGTGAAAAGGTAATTGAACTGTATAAAACAGGAAAGGGATATAAAAAGATATCCAAGGGACTGAGAATGTCAATCAGCGGTGTTCAAACAAGTTCAAGTTTATTCAGTTCAAGGAAAGAACTTTGCAACAAAACAAAATAAAATAAAACATGATTTCTCAGCCAGTCAACCCATGCAACCGAAAAGGTGTAGGTAGAAGCAAAGCTTATATACACCTACCTTTTACCTCAGGAACTTTTACTTATCACAACAAAACCAAAACAAAACAAAGTGAGCAGAACAGCAAAACACAGACATCTTAAAATAATCAATAAACTCAATTTCCTTATCATATCCACACCCGAACCCGGAAAAACGGTTGAAGATAAATTAATGAATTAATCCACACCAATAACAGCACACATCGCATAATAAAAAATAATAATAACACAGAATCACTAACTTAATTGTCCAACAGCTATATAGTCCTTCAAACATGAATTGAGTTTTCAGAGAATTTAGACAATTTTCACATATTCATAAAACATCAGTTCCTTATATTGGCGTTTAAAGTGGTTGACATTTGGACATCGTTTGAGTTCCTTCGCCAGATTATTCCATGTTTTATGGCCACAAGTAGAAACATAAAAGCCTTTCCTGGTCGTCCGAGCGCCAGCAATTTTAAAATGATACAAGCCACCTAAAATTATATTTTCCCTCTCTCTTCTTGAAAAATTCTTGAATTGTGAGGGGCAGTTGCTTATTTTTCACTTTATACATTAATTGCACAGTCTTAAATGTAATCATATCATGAAGTTTTAATATTTTAGATTTAATAAATAATGAATTGGTGTGATCTCGATAACCTACATTGTGAATCATTCTTAATGCTCTTTTTTGAAGAATGAATAATGTTTGCAATGTAGTTTTATAATTATTGCCCCAAACTTCAGCACAGTAAGCCAGGTAATGAACAATACAGAGTATGAAGTGCTTTGCAATCAACATGAACATGCCTTACCTTATTTAGTACTGCAATACTTTTTGACACTTTCTTTTGAATATGTTGAATATGAGCTTTCGAATGAATTCTTTCATCAGTAATAATGATTACCCCTTGTCAGTGTTGCCACAGTTACTTTGAAAAAGTAATCCAATTACTGATTACTGATAACTTAGTTACTTTACTGATTACTCAATTGGAAAAGTAACTAAGTTAGATTACTAGTTACTTTTTTAGTTACTTTCCCCAGCTGCCGACAACAACCCTCTGCCACCTCAACATGACAATGATACTTGTTTTGCCAAAACTCACTTTATAGTCACCCTTTCTTGGCTTCAAAGAAAATAAATACTTGTTTTATAAAAAGTAAAATAAAGACCTCTTTCTTGACCTCATATTTAACTGTTGACAGCACTGTAACAGTAAAACTTGCAATTTCTAACCTACATTGTTTATAAATGTAACATTAAATTCATTCTAACATTTAAATTCTCTAAACATTTTACTTGTCGAAATTATTATTATTTTAAGTAGTATTAGTAGTTGTAGTAAAAAAATGCTTCAAAACTGGACCTTTAATCTAGGGATGTTGTGGGGGGGGCACATCCTTGGCCCACGCCCCCATTCCATCTGGATTCGCCCCTGCTTTGGCGTTTGAGCACAAAGAATGGATAACATTGATTTATGCAGAAAACATGACCAGATTTACAGGTAAGAAAGTTTTATTGCGTTTTCACATCATGTGGTCCTCAGAAAGAGAGTTTAGGTGCATTTGAGTGGAAAATAGTGTTAGTTGTTGACGCGTCGCGGAGGATCAGCTGTTTTTAGCAACACATACGGAGCGGCTCGGAGAAAAAAAACATAAAAATGTCTTTGTAAAGCTCAGTGCAGGTGTGCTGTTGTCACTGTGCTTTAAGAGGTGAGGACGAGTTGTAGCTGTTGCAGAAAAATGCGGATGAAAAGCTCACAGCTTGCTTAAAGTGTGTAGTTCAGTCAAACCCCGACCCCCTGCCCACAGACCAAGCCTAATGCTGCTATCGACCCATAATGTAAAAATAATAGTAACGCACAGTGACTTGGAGAAGTAACTTTAATCTGATTACTGATTTGGAAAGATTAACGCGTTAGATTACTCGTTACTAAAAAAAAGTGGTCAGATTAGAGTAACGCATTACTCAGTAACGTGTTACTAATAATAATAATAATAGTAATAGTAATAGTAATAGTAATAATAAACATAGTAACATAGTAATAATAAACATAACTTTACAGATACATTATCTAACTCATAAGAAGGAATCAAAACACAACTGTTTTACCAGTTCATTAGAATATATTTTATAAGTAATTACCTTTGAAACAAGATTCCAAATGCGTTCTCCACCACACAACGAGCATGAGACAATGTGTAGTCGTAGATGATTTCTCTGTGATTCTGGGTGCGATGCGAGAATGGGTTCATCAGGCAAGTTCTGAAAGTAAAAGAGTCACTGGCTACAAAATTATTATCATTATTATTTTATATAGCATGGTGTCAAGCATGACAAAGCGGGCTGCATTGGAACGGCGAATTGCGCGGCACTGCGTAGTTTCTTTGTAAGGCTTTCTCGACTCATACTTGTGTATGGTTATATTGGGAAATCATCAACCATTTCTCTGTGGTGCTTATAACTGTGTATATGTTTCATTTTAGTTTGAAGCTGGTAACATGAAGAACCTTGTTCTGAAGATCATTCGTGGGTCATACCCTCCTGTGTCAGTTCATTACTCCCAAGACCTCCGGGCTCTCTTAGGACAACTTTTTAAACGTAGCCCACGAGAAAGACCCTCTGTTAACAGCATACTAGACAAGCCTTTCCTTTGCTGGAGGATAGAGAGGTTCCTCTCACCGCAGGTAAATCCCAACTGTCTGACATATTCTGAACTTACATAAGTGGGAACATGTTTATTCAGAAGATGTTTTGTCTTCTGCCCACTGCAGATAATTGCTCAGGAATTCCACCATTCTTTTGTTCACAAGCAGTCTAAAATGGATGTGGTTCAGGTATCTGCAGGTAAGCAAACTGGTGGATTTACTGTTGAGTTTAATACACAGTATGTGAAGTTCCATGTAAAAAAAAAAAAAAAAAAAAATCTGTTTTGACTTACTTGTGCTTGTGTCATGTCAGAAAGATTGTGTTTTATATTTAGTTATGGTAGGAGGCTGAGGCAATGCCACTGGAAATTGGCCAAGTCTCTGTGTTGCTATCAGCACATTTATTTAACACATGGCCTCTAATTAGGAATCTCTTATCTTATTTGCAAGGCTAGTGTTTTGTGGGAAGATATTTAATGAAGCACTATACATGAAAAGTTGTTGCAGCGTTTGGCCTCAAACGTATGTAAGTTAAGCCCCGGTCACAACCCACTGTGCGTTTTTTTTGTTTGTTTTTTTCCCCCGTACGTTTTCTGCAGATGCCACGGCCACTACGTTTTTGTGAAAACGTACGGAGGCAGTAGCAAGAGGAGGGAGGGAGTACGTTCAACGCACGTCTGTAGGAGTGTAACGATAAAGAGAGTTGACAGTAAAGCACTGTGTGTGTGGGGTCGCGTTTCTTTATTATGAGCCGGACCGGAGCGGCAGGTGTTTTTCGCCATCGGCGATGCATGAGCATGTCCAGCCTGCAGCGGTCAGTTGTACGAGTGTTTACTTGCCTCGAAAAGTTACAGCTAGTTAACAGACTGAAGCTGTGGAGTTGCTGACGTTGCTGACCTTTGGAAATAAAGTCCAAGTTCAAGTGAGAAGCTGCGTCGTGCATGCAAGTCTGTCGGCCTCCATAGTATGTGGTGAGTGCCGTAATCCGTACTGCCTACGTACAGATTTGGTTAATTCAATAGTAATTGAATGAAAATGTGCTGCTTTGAATCCGTACTGAGGCAGTACTCACAGCTTGCGTCATCTGTACTGCTGGTGAATCCGCAGCCTGACCGCAGCGAAAGTTCTGCATGCACTAAAACCTCTACGGCGTGTCTGCGTGCTCCTAAATTCGTACTGAGGCAGTACTTACGACGTACGGCTCTCCAAATTTAGCCCATGTTTTTGCAAGTAGACTGCACGCACGTGCAAGTACGGCAGGTTGTGACCACGGCTTAAGCAGGAATGTGTAAACATTGCAATGATTCTAGCTGTTCATTCACATGTTTTATTATATTTCAACATCAGAAGAGACAAAGTGGAACATTTCAAAACATTTGTTTCAAAACAGTCGGTGATGTAATGAGGACGCATTTAGCACAGAACATGATGATACAGAATCTAGGTCATGTATTTGTGTTTCTGTTTCATTCCTTCTGCCAGAGGGCGTTGCTTTAGCACCTTGATTATTCCATGCGCACATGTGCAGAGGTCGAGTCTTATACCAACAAAGTCACGCCAGTAGGTGTGACCTGGGTGACTTCAGGAACAGTATATAAGCGCACGTTACCCAGCATTCAGTTCTTTTTCCATCTCTAGCATGAGAAGCAGAATGTCGAACCTTTTTCGGATTACTTATTGATCAGAACCTTACAGCCTTCCATGGTTGGAGCTGCGAATACACGCCCTCCAGAGGCTGCAAGACCACGAGTTCTTTACTCTGTTCTGCTTACCACTAGGGCAGTCAGTTATTACAATATTTGCCAATCGCGTTATTTTTCATATTTGCAAATATTTTTCATAATCGAGATTACCGTGAATTATTTATTTTATCCACAAAGTTGCGTAAAACAACTCAGAATCTGACGTCACCGTGTTGCAGCAGCAGCCGCACGCAGCCTCGCTGCTTCACTCACTCTGTTTCCCTGTCGTCTTGGTCGGATGGTTAGCAAGGCTCAGATAATAACATGGAGCCTGAGGACATTCTGGTTCCAAAGCCACGTACCACGGCACCGCTGTGGATGCATTTCGAGTTTAAGTAGGGCTGCCACGACTAGTCGACTAGTCACGACTACGTCAACTATTGAAATCGTCAACAACTAATTTAGCGGTCGATGAGTAGTTTTTGTTACACCTAGTGTCAGTTTGTGGGCTGTGAGTGCCACTGCTCACTGTTGCTCTTACAACTAACACCTGGGTGGGAGCCTGAGACACTGAGTGCTCTCGCTCCCTGCACCCGAAATTTTGTGTCTCTCTCACTGCTACACCCACATGCGCTAATGTCTGCTGCATTGGTGCATATGTGCAATAGCTGTCTGGGGCCTCTGAGCCCAGAAGATGGCCATACTTCATGCCCATCCTGTCTCAGACATGGGCACTTGAAACAAGCACTCACAGACGATGCTTGCTTCAACTGTGTTTCTATGCCATTGACTGACAGATTGACTAGACTGTCCAGGCTTGAAGCGAAGATGTCCTCTGCCACACTGGTGCCACTCTCACGTAAGCGACCACATGCTGAGCCCCTTACTGTTACGTCAAAGAAGGGTGCCCATGACTTTAACTTGTCTGATAAGGTTGACACTCTGGCCTCTGTATTTGGTCAGATAAAGTCATTGCTTCTTTCTCTGCAGCCTTCTGAATCTTCTGCTGCTCCTCTCACAGAGCAGTTGACACCTTCCTGTGACTATAGTGAGGAGGGGCTGACTCCCCCCGCTGCCAGCCATCGTGATGATGATGTGATGTCAATTGCAGCATCAGAGTCTTTATTTTGCGGGGACCCGCTGGGTCGGATTGGAGATCAAGGTCAGGGGCAGCGTTCCCCCTGTCCTTAAACCACAAATTCCCACACTTTAGAGCAGGGGTGGCCAAGTTCGATCCTCGAGAGCCACCTTCCTGCACATGTCCAGGTGTTAACAGACTTTTAATGAGCCTTTCATTGGATTCAGGTGTGTTGGAGCAGGGAGACAACTAAGAGTGTCAGGAAGGTGGCTTTCGAGGACTGAACTTGGCCACCCCTGCTTTAGAGGGTGATGCTTCTCAGGCGTTTGAGTCTGGCCTGTTCGTTGTTACACGGGCCATCCAGTTGGCCTTGTCAGGGCTTTGTGTGGATGCTCCTCCCATGGACACTTCCTCTTCTAGTGCCTTTTTTAGGGACACTCGGAAGCCAGCTTTCAGTGTCCCACACCCCTTGCCATATATTGAAGAGCTGCAGAGGTGCTGGCCTCACCCGGAATCCTTCACTCATATGCCACAGGATTGTAGGGCGCTGTGCACAATGTCTGATGCACTGCAGTATGGCTTAAACCACATGCCTCCAGTGGATAGTGTTGTTCGTAGCCTGATTGTAACACCTGCTGATGCTGCCCGGTCAGAGGCCCATTGCCCGTGACCTCAATGTAGGGTCACTGATGACCTTCTTACCAAGAGCTATGACACTGCAGCTCGAATTGGTTGTCTGGGGAACTCTCTGCCTCACCTTGCCCTTGCACTCTCCCAGTCTCTCCAGGATAACGGAGCTGACACTGACACACAGAGCCTGAGTGATGCTTTGCTCCGAGCTTTCGCCTACATGTCACGAGAGCTTGGCACACGGGTGTCCAGTCTGACCATAGCCAGGTGTGGCTGGCTCAGTGCCCTCTGTCTGAGACTTGCAGGGGATCATTATGTACTCTGCCTGTTATCCCAGGTCAGGTTTTTTGCCCTGCGGCCCAACAGACCCAAGAGTGTACTGTTCAGGCGAACAGGTCTTGGCAGCAGTTTGCCGAATTACAGCGCATTCCCAGGCACCAACGTAAGTGCACAGGTGGCTTCCTTCCAGCTAACGGATGTGCTCCCTGGAATCAGGATGTACGTGGGCCTACCCCATGGGTAGGCCACCCATGCGAGGCCGCAGTAGTCAAGTTTGATGCCCAGTACAGGGCCACCGGTCATTTCTCCCAAACACAGCTCGACCGGTGGCAGGAATTGGTCTCAGATCAATGGGTGATTTCCACATTGGTTAGGGGCTACAATATTCAGTTCAATCGTCGTCCCCCCAAGTTCAATGGTGTAGAGGTCACAGTTGTTACAGACCCAGAGAGGTCTCTCATTCTCAGGCAGGAGATTCTCAAGCTCCTGAAGAAAGGAGCCATAGAGCGGATCCACAGTTCAGATCACCTAATGGGGTTCTATTCAACCTATTTTGTAGTTCCAAAAAAGGATGGTGGCTTTTGCCCCATCCTCGACCTCAGGAAGTTAAATCAGTACGTGAAAGTGCTGCGTTTTCACATGCTCCGCACAATGGAAGTTTTGCTGGGGGACTGGTTTACCAGTGTGGACCTGAAGGATGCCTATTTTTACATGCCAGTGTCAGTTCATCACAGGCAATTCCTCCGGTTTGCCTTTGAAGGACAGGTGTACCAGTTCAGAGTCCTCCCCTTTGGGCTCTCACTTGCTCCCTGTACGTTCACCAGGTGCGTGGTAGCAGCACTGTTTCCCTTCTAGCTCATGGGATACGGATTCTTCCATATCTGGACGACCTTCTGGAACACGTGTCACAGCTAGGGCTCACTGTGAACTTCGCAAGGAGCTCCTTGGCCCCATGCCAACAGGTGGTATTTATTGGCATGGCGCTCGACTCACTGACAATAACTGCTTGTCCATCCCCGAAAAAGGGCGGATGACATTTTCACTCTGGTCATGTCATGTCTCTGGTCCATCATGTTTGCAGGAATGCCAGACTGACTTACGGTCTGCTCCTCTGGCTCATCGGGAAACTGACAGCAGTCTCAGCAGTCATGCCTCTGGGACTCCTGTCCTTGCGCCCCTTACAAATTTGGCTCAACAGGCTGGGCCTCAACCCCACCCTGCATCAACACAGAACTGTCCATCTTCCAGCTCAGTCTGTCCGACATCTTCACCCCTGGGGGAAAAGGGAGTTCCTAACACGTGGTGTTCCTCTGGCCTCTCTACCCTCCCACCGGGAGGTCGTTGTAACAGATGCATCACTGTCCGGCTGAGGTGCAGTGTGGAACCACAGAATGATCAGGGGTGTCTGGAGCCCTCAGGAGAGACTTCAGCACATCAGTGTGCTAGAGCTGCGTGCTATCCGCCTTGCTCTGAGCCACTTCTCTCCTGCCCTAGAGGGGAAATGTGCTTGTTCAGACGGACAACACATCGACAATGTACCATATAAACCATCAAGGAGGTACCAGGTCTGTTCATTCCCTGAGGGAAGCTCAGGAACTTCTCCAGTGGGCTTTGCCTCGCATGCTTAGTCTCAGGGCTCTGCATCTGCCAGGCGTGCAGAACTACGCTGCAGATTTTCTCTTACGTCAGAAACCGCACCGGGCAATTGGCGTCTCAACCCGGATGTGGTTCAGCTGATCTGGGACAGGTTTGGCAAGGCGGAAGTTGATCTGTTGCCTTAGACGCCACAACACACTGTCGCCTGTGGTTCTCACTCTCTTTGTTACTCTTGTGATTATTTTCATGCTGCTCTCGGCACTTTTTGAGCCAGCGCGGGGAAATCCCTTTGTTTCCAGCTCCTGACGTCCCATTGTTTATAGCCGGGATCAGCTGCTTGAACTAAGAGACTCAATGTACAGTGGGCCGGGTCCCTGCTATGCTGAGCACCCGGACGTACCTGCAGACAATTGGAAGAAACGGAGAGGCTGCAGGGTTGGGCGGACAAAGTGGAGAAGGACTTATATTCTGTCTGTGGTCATGGGGAATCTAAGATCTCTCCGCAGCAAGACCGAGGAGCTGGCAGCGCTAACCCGTTTCCAGAGGCTGTATAAGGGCTGCACTCTCATGTGCTTCACGGAGACGTGGTTGGATGAACATGTACCAGACTCGGTCATTAACATGGAGGGCTTCACACTCATCTGCGCGGACAGGACCCTGGTGGAGAGTGGGAAAAAAAAAAAAGAGTGGGGCTCACCATTTATGTGAATGAGAGATGGTGCAGCGCAGCTCATGTTCACGTCAAAGACCAGATCTGCTCCTCAGACGTGGAGCTACTCACGGTGAGCATGAGGCCGTACTATCTCCCACGGAAGTTTGGAAGTGTGATTATGCTCTGCGTGTATATTTCTCCCTCTGCAGACGCCGCCACTGTCTGTGAGCGGATTCACAGCACAGTCACGCGGCTGCAGACGCAACATCCTTGCGTCCTCCTTCTCATCACTGGGGACTTTAATCACGCCTCCCTCTCCGCCACCCTCCCCACGTTCACCCAGTACATCACATGTAAAACCAGGCACAATAGAATACTGAACTTTCTTTACGCTAATGTAAAGGACGCTTACACCTCCACTCCCCTCCCCCCTCTGGGATGCTCTGATCACAATCTCGTCTACTTGCTTCCCAATGCACACCCAGGGTGAAAAGAGAACAATACACAAAAGGTCAGTGAAACTCTGGACTGAAGAGACCATTGAGAGGCTGAGGGACTGTTTCAGAACCACAGACTGGAGCATGTTTCAAAACTCTTATGGTGAAGACATCAACGACCTGACCCAGTGTGTCACTGACTACATGAACTTCTGTGCCCACCCAGCGTGTACGGTGCTTTCCCAACAACCACCCCTGGGTGACCCCTGAGCTGAAGGTCCTGATGAACAAGAAGAAGAGGGCTTTCAACTCGGGAGACAGAGAGGAGCAGCGTAGAGTCCAACAGGAGCTCCAGTGGAAGATCCGTGCAGCCAAGAAGGTGTATGGAGGGAAGATGGAGGAGCAGCTGGCCCGGAACAACGTCAGAGGGGAATGAGCTGGAGTACCGGTCCCAACCACTTGTGTCTCAACACCAGTAAGAAGAAGGAGCTGGTGATCGACTTCAGGAGGAAACCACCACCTCACTCACCGGTGAACATCCAGGGGGAGGACATAAAGACTGTGGACAGTTTCAAATACCTGGGTGTTCATCTCAACAGCAAACTGGACTGGACTCACAACACCACCGCCCTGTACAAAAAAAAGGTCAGAGTCGCCTCCACCTCCTGAGGAGACTGAGATCCTTTGGAGTGAGTAGGCCTCTGCTTAAGGCCTTCTACGACTCTGTTGTAGCCTCAGCTCTCCTCTATGCTTTCGTCTGTTGGGCCCCGGGCAGCACAGAGCGAGAGAGAAAGAGACTGAACAAGCTGGTCAGGAAGTCCAGCTCTGTCCTGGGCTGTCCTCTGGACTGTCCTGGGCTGTCCTCTGGACTGTCCTGGGCTGTCCTCTGGACTCTCTGGAGGAGGTGGCTGAGAGGAGGGTGTTAGCAAAGTTTAAATCCATCATGAACAACTCCTCTCACCCTCTGCACCGGACTGTAGTCTAGCTGAACAGCTCAGTCAGTGACATACTGAGGCACCCTCAGTGCAAGAAGGAACGATACCACAGGTCGTTCCTCCCTGCTGCTGTCAGGCTGTACAATAACACTGTGACATAACCACATGCAATAATATGTCCAAAAATCACGTGCAGTATTAATATGTCCACAAATCATGTGCAATAACAACTCGTTTACAAATCCCTGCACTAATGTCACCTTACCACACCTAAACTCCATTTCACATATTGTAAAGAAGATGCTCCTATCACTTTTCAATCCCAATCATGTTTATATACGTATATGCATATGTATATGGGTATGTGTATAGGTATGTGTATGCATATGTGTATGTGTGTATATGTATGTGTATGTATATGTGTATATGCATATATACAAGGTCTGTTAGAAAACTATCCGACCTTTTTATTTTTTGCAAAATTTGAATCACGTGTGATTGTATCAGCCAAGCTTGAACCTTCGTGCGCATGCGTGTTTTTTGACGCCTGTCGGTTGCGTCATTCGCCTGTGAGCAGGCTTTGAGTGAGCACTGGTCCTCCCCCCTCGTCGGATTTTCATTGTGAGGAAAATGTCTGAACGGCTGGAGCAGCAATGCATCAAATTTTTCCAGAAACTGTGAGAGACAGCCAGTTGGACACCATTCGGAAAATTCAGATGGCTTTCAGGGACGATTTTATGGGCATCGCACAGATTAAGGAGTGTTACAACCGTTTTAAAGACGGCGCACAATGGCGGAGGGTGCGCCGCGCTCCGAGCGGCAATCGACAGGCTGAAACGACCAGATCATTTCCAGACTGAATGCTGTGTTGATCCGGGACGTCGTCTGACTACCAGAGAAATGGTAGAAAAGGTGGACATCAGCACTTTTCCGGCACATTCCACTGTTAAACGAGATTTTGTCATGAAAACAGGAGCGGAGGAATATCCCACGGAGCCGCTAATGGCGCAGAAAAAAGCACCTCCATGTTGGTCTCACAGGACATGTTGTGGCATGCCCAAATCTTCAACAATTTCTCAGATACTCACTCGACTGAAAAGCCACCCAAAGCCGTCTGAATCTTTTGAATGGTGGAAGAGCTGGGCTGTCCCGTGAGACTTCCAACACGGAGGTGCTTTTTGTTCTGCGCCATTACGCGGCTCCATGCTGACGCGCGAATTCCGCCGCGCATCTTTCATTACAAAATCTCCTGTAACAGTGTAATGTGCCGAAAAAGTGCTATGTCCACCTCTCTTGCCATTTCTCTGGTAGTCAGACGATCAACACAGCCTTCACTTTGGAAATGATCTGGTCGTTTCAGCCTGTTGATGGCCGCTCGAAGCGCGGCGCGCCCTCAGCCACTGTGGGCCATTGTTAATCTGGTTGTAATGCTCCTTAATCTGCGTGATGCCCATAAGATCTTCACCAAAAGCCATCTGAATTTTCCGAATGGTTTCCACCTGGCTGTCTCTCACAGTTTCTGAAAAAATTTTGATGCAGCAAAGCGGCAGTTGCTCAGCCATTTTCCTGACAATGAAAATCCGCCGAGGGGGCTGGACCACTCCTCCCACAAAGCGTGCTCACGGGCGACTGACGCAACCGACAGGCGTGAAAAAACTCACGCATGCGCATGAAGGTTCAAGCTTGGCTGATGCAATCACACGTGATTCAAATCCATATGGTTTTTGCAAAAAATAAAAAGGTCGGATAGTTTTCTAACAGACCTCACATATATAGGTATGTACGTGGGTGTGTATGTATATGTGTGTATGTATGTATGTATATATGTATATACATATGCATGTGTGTGTGTGTATACCGTATTTTTTGGACTATAAGTCGCACTTTTTTACATGTTTTGGCCGGGGGTGCGACCTATACTCCAGAGCGACTTATAAATGAAAAATATACTTTTAGATTCTCAATTAATTTACCATAATAAAACAATTTTATGTGACAGAGTCACTCTATGTTTTAAAATGGCCACCGGAAATGGAAATGCAATGCATCATGGCCACTGTAGTATGGCGGCCGCCCTATAGGTCACGCTGGTCGCTATAACCAATCAGAGAACAGGACATTGGAAGCGTATTCCTCACCTCACCCAGACAATGATTGTGAAACAGCGTGTGAAGCAGATGAACACGGTGCTTGCTGTTATTCCGGGAGGGCTAAGAAAACAGCTTCAACCCTTGGATATCAGTGTGAGCAGAGTGTTTAAGTTGATGCTGAGAGCTGCGTGGGAGCACTGGGTGAGCGACGGCGGAGGATTAGCGTCTGCACTTGGAAGGAGGTGGCGTCGACACCACGGGGAGGTCATGAGTTGCGCAGGTAGGTGCTGCACGAACATCGGCAGCTGACACCTGGTGTCTACTATGGTCCACAGCGGGTAATATGTTAGAAAAGAACCGTTCAGCGATGGTGCAGGTTATGGTTCGGCTTGCAATGTGGTCTGCAAAATACAAACATATCCATAGGTAAAATGTATCTCACGAGAGGGCAGTCAAGGCTTGTGTGACTGTTCCTGCGACTTCTGTCTACCATAGAAAAATAAAAATTTCAACATTACTGATAAATTAACAAGACAACGGAGAAGGCCCGAAAAAATGCCACCAAAAAGAAAATCATACTCTGCAGATTACAAGTTGCGACTAGTGAAATATGCATCCGAAAACGGTAGCCGTCACAATGTTATCATCTGAACTTTTCATGTTAAAGTAGACCTGCATTGAAATAAATGTGGTCAGATTTCAGAAAGAAATAGCTGATATAAACTAAAGAAAATAAATGATAATATGAGCATACTCATCACGTCAACAGTTCAAGCTTGAACTGGAGTTGTGAGCTTTTCAATATCATAATTCTCAACACAGTCATTATAGTTTTCTCCACTAAGGTCTGACTGTTTCAATGCTTGATATTTTGGCATAGTTTGTTGGAAAGCCAGATTACACTGTACAAATGTATTTGACACCATTTTGCCAACCATTGTTTTGATACAAGGGATCACACAACACATGCAAAGTCCAATCAGAATTAGGACTATAATAAGTGGTGTCACCATTTTCAATAGTAACTGCCACCATGGTCCTGAAGTCAACCAGGACCAGGGATTCCACCGGTTCACGGCTAGGGTGTCTTTATGCATTGCATCACAAAGTTTATTCAGCTCTTCCAATGCGTCCTGCACATCCACTGAATGAATGGAGTCTGTGATGAAAGTACAGCATGTTGTGTTCAGCAGAACACAAACTCCTCCCTGTGAACCAGTAAGCAAGTCTAAAACCATGCGATTTTGCATCACCATGGTACGTAAAGCATCTATTTGTGTTTTGAGCTGCTATTATTTTCTCAGTTACATTCATGAACAGACCCAATCGATAATTCAGAGTTTCAATCATTAATGATTTTTTTTATCCAGGGGAACAATGAATGTGCTATTTTATCTCCTACAGACCACAATTTTTGGTCCTTTGGTACATCCGAGCCCCACATGTGATCATGTGGTAACGCATCTGGGTATATCGATCTCCTCCGTCTGGTGCTGCCATTCTTCTCTGTGGAGGTCCTTGGCACTACCACATATGTATGGTCAGTCACCTGGGTAGGTGCACACACACCACCCTAATTTGGTGGGAGACTCATGTACAGTCTGGAAGCACAAAGCCAATAGATGTCATCATACACCGGAGTACCATTTACAGGTGGTAGCAAAAACTTACTAACATAAGCACATGATTCATCTGTTCCCCATGGACAGGAGCCTGTATAATTACATCCCCGTCCAATGTGATGAAGATAAGTATCATCCACATAATATGTTTTGGTTAGGCTTAAATTATTTGATAAAACATATGTTTGGGTACACAGACGTTTCTTAATTTTACCTACAGTTTTATTCCCTGTCCCGTAAAGCAAATCGGGAATGGCCGTTGTGATGACAATTTAACGTGATGATATTTTTGCATTTCCCTTCAGTCTAGTCAATGGAGCAGCACTTGGGCACGCTTGTACGTCTTCTGTTGAAATCCCTATCATATAAGTGGTTGCACTGAGGCAAGTGGTGTTACGTCTTGTCAGATTTGCTGAGAACTGTTGCCCCCGAAATACAGTTTGATTATGCATCTGTATGATAGGACATTCTGTCACCCTAGCAGGGTACGGTTTAGCCGTCTGAGCTGGGTGTGTTGAGGATATAGGCATTTGCGAACAAACATAATTAGTAACGTAATTCCATAGCCAATAAATGAACATATCTGTACCACATATTAGTATGGTATATATGAGGGTGTCCATCAGTCTTATTCACATTATGAATAAACCTCTTCTGATGTTGCTTGGGTTGTTCTCTGGCTCGGTCCACAGTGAGCTGCAATTCTTGGGTCAACCACCAGGCCAGGAATCCGAGGAGCACGAAACACACTAAGATCACAACGCAACCGGCTGCCCTACCAACAGTCCGGCAGAGGCGGCGCTGAGCACGCCGCTCCGGGGTCTGCTGTAGTTCAGTCATGATTGCTAGGATACAGTGTTGTTAACCAACCTCACCTAATAGTGCAAGGATCTCCCTGCTTCACTGGCGTTGAGACAATCTATTGCTAATTAAATAGACTCCCTTTGTAGCCAGACTTCCCGTTACACTGTGGAGGCAGCCAACACCCGCTGTATCTTACAGTGACTTAGATGTATCCACGTTGATCTCTCCGCTATCTTTACTGCAGTTGGTGTTGTTAACAGCACTTGGTATGGACCTTCCCAACGAGGACTGGACCAGTTCTTCCTCTTAATCACTCTGATGAACACCCAGTCTCCTGGCTGGACTACTGGAAGGCCGTCCTGTGGGAGATCAAAATTATTCGGAAGTAAATGTGTTTGAGTTATCTCTTTCTGTGTTAATGTCTTTTTCATAAAATCTGCTAATGTTTGTTCCTCATCTTTTTTTCTCTGTGAATTTTCAGACCTTTTGTCTGACTTAGTGCTTAGCTCAGATAAGATAATTATAGTGGGCGATTTTAATATCCACACAGATGCTGAGAATGACAGCCTCAACACTGCATTTAATCTATTATTGGACTCTATCGGCTTTGCTCAAAAAGTAAATGAGTCCACCCACCACTTTAATCATATCTTAGATCTTGTTCTGACTTATGGTATGGAAATAGAAGACTTAACAGTATTCCCTGAAAACTCCCTTCTGTCTGATCATTTTTTAATAACATTTACCCTGATGGACTACCCTGCAGTGGGGAATAAGTTTCATTACACTAGAAGTCTTTCAGAAAGCGCTGTAACTAGGTTTAAGGATATGATTCCTTCGTTATGTTCTCTAATGTCATATACCAACACAGAGCAGAGTAGCTACCTAAACTCTGTAAGGGAGTTAGAGTATCTCGTCAATAGTTTTACATCCTCTTTGAAGACAACTTTGGATGCTGTAGCTCCTCTGAAAAGAGAGCTTTAAATCAGAAGTGTCTGACTCCGTGGTATAACTCACAAACTCGTAGCTTAAAGCAGATAACCCGTAAGTTGGAGAGGAAATGGCGTCTCACTAATTTAGAAGATCTTCACTTAGCCTGGAAAAAGAGTTTGTTGCTCTATAAAAAAGCCCTCCGTAAAGCTAGGACATCTTTCTACTCATCACTAATTGAAGAAAATAAGAATAACCTCAGGTTTCTTTTCAGCACTGTAGCCAGGCTGACAAAGAGTCAGAGCTCTATTGAGCTGAGTATTCCATTAACTTTAACTAGTAATGACTTCATGACTTTCTTTGCTAACAAAATTTTGACTATTAGAGAAAAAATTACTCATAACCATCCCAAAGATGTATCGTTATCTTTGGCTGCTGTCAGTGATGCCGGTATTTGGTTAGACTCTTTCTCTCCGGTTGTTCTGTCTGAGTTATTTTCATTGGTTGCTTCGTCCAAACCATCGGCATGTTTATTGGACCCCATTCCTGCCAGGCTGCTCAAGGAAGTCCTACCATTATTTAATGCTTCAATCTTAAATATGATCAATCTATCTTTGTTAGTTGGTTATGTACCACAGGCCTTTAAGGTGGCAGTAATTAAACCATTACTTAAAAAGCCATCACTTGACCCAGCTATCTTAGCTAATTATAGGCCAATTTCCAACCTTCCTTTTCTCTCAAAGATTCTTGAGAGGGTAGTTGTAAAACAGCTAACTGATCACCTGCAGAGGAATGGTCTATTTGAAGAGTTTCAGTCAGGTTTTAGAATTCATCATAGTACAGAAACAGCATTAGTGAAGGTTACAAATGATCTTCTTATGGCTTCGGACAGTGGACTTATCTCTGTGCTTGTTCTGTTGGACCTCAGTGCTGCTTTTGATACTGTTGACCATAAAATTTTATTACAGAGATTAGAGCATGTCATAGGTATTAAAGGCACTGCGCTGCGGTGGTTTGAATCATATTTGTCTAATAGATTACAGTTTGTTCATGTAAATGGGGAATCTTCTTCACAGACTAAAGTTAATTATGGAGTTCCACAAGGTTCTGTGCTAGGACCAATTTTATTCACTTTATACATGCTTCCCTTAGGCAGTATTATTAGACGGTATTGCTTAAATTTTCATTGTTACGCAGATGATACCCAGCTTTATCTATCCATGAAGCCAGAGGATACACACCAATTAGCTAAACTGCAGGATTGTCTTACAGACATAAAGACATGGATGACCTCTAATTTCCTGCTTTTAAACTCAGATAAAACTGAAGTTATTGTACTTGGCCCCACAAATCTTAGAAGCATGGTGTCTAACCAGATCGTTACTCTGGATGGCATTTCCCTGATCTCTAGTAATACTGTGAGAAATCTTGGAGTCATTTTTGATCAGGATATGTCATTCAAAGCGCATATTAAACAAATATGTAGGACTGCCTTTTTGCATTTACGCAATATCTCTAAAATCAGAAAGGTCTTGTCTCAGAGTGATGCTGAAAAACTAATTCATGCATTTATTTCCTCTTGGCTGGACTATTGTAATTCATTATTATCAGGTTGTCCTAAAAGTTCCCTAAAAAGCCTTCAGTTGGTTCAGAATGCTGCAGCTAGAGTACTGACGGGGACTAGCAGGAGAGAGCATATCTCACCCGTGTTGGCCTCTCTTCATTGGCTTCCTGTTAATTCTAGAATAGAATTTAAAATTCTTCTTCTTACTTATAAGGTTTTGAATAATCAGGTCGCATCTTATCTTAGGGACCTCGTAGTACCATATTACCCCATTAGAGCGCTTCGCTCTCAGACTGCGGGCTTACTTGTAGTTCCTAGGGTTTGTAAGAGTAGAATGGGAGCCAGAGCCTTCAGCTTTCAGGCTCCTCTCCTGTGGAACCAGCTCCCAATTCAGATCAGGGAGACAGATACCCTCTCTACTTTTAAGATTAGGCTTAAAACTTTCCTTTTCGCTAAGGCTTATAGTTAGGGCTGGATCGGGTGACCCTGGACCATCCCTTGGTTATGCTGCTTTAGACGTAGATTGTGGGGGGGTTCCCATGATGCACTGTTTCTTTCTCTTTTTGCTCCGTATGCATCACTCTGCATTTAATCATTAGTGATCGATCTCTGCCCCCCTTCACGGCATGTCTTTTTCCTGGTTTTTTCCCTCAGCCCCAACCAGTCTCAGCAGAAGACTGCCCCTCCCTGAGCCTGGTTCTGCTGGAGGTTTCTTCCTGTTAAAAGGGAGTTTTTCCTTCCCACTGTTGCCACGTGCTTGCTCATAGGGGGTCGTTTTGACCGTTGGGGTTTTTCATAATTATTGTATGGCCTTGCCTTACAATATGGAGTGCCTTGGGGCAATTGTTTGTTGTGATTTGGCGCTATATAAGAAAAAAGTTGATTGATTGATTGATCAGGGAGACAGACACCCTCTCTACTTTTAAGATTAGGCTTAAAACTTTCCTTTTTGCTAAAGCTTATAGTTAGGGCTGGATCAGGTGACCCTGAACCATCCCTTAGTTATGCTGCTATAGACTTAGACTGCTGGGGGGTTCCCATGATGCATTGAGTGTTTCTTTCTCTTTTTGCTCTGTATGCACCACTCTGCATTTAATCATTAGTGATTGATCTCTGCTCCCCTCCACAGCATGTCTTTTTCCTGGTTCTCTCCCTCAGCCCCAACCAGTCCCAGCAGAAGACTGCCCCTCCCTGAGCCTGGTTCTGCTGGAGGTTTCTTCCTGTTAAAAGGGAGTTTTTCCTTCCCACTGTAGCCAAGTGCTTGCTCAGAGGGGGTCGTTTTGACCATTGGGGTTTTTACATAATTATTGTATGGCCTTGCCTTACAATATAAAGCGCCTTGGGGCAACTGTTTGTTGTGATTTGGCGCTATATAAATAAAATTGATTGATTGATTGATGTATTTATAAGACCCTTGTGAATGCAGTAAAGTAAATCTGTAAGCCCAAATTTGTAATTCAGCGGAGAAATCTTCGTTTAAAAATGACAAATTTGCAGCTAAAATTTAGCCCTCTGTGAAAACAGTTTGTACAGCTGTATCATTTCCATGATGTGGAGCGCCTTGGGGCAACTGTTTGTTGTGATTTGGCGCTATACAAGAAAAAAGTTGATTGATTGATTGATTGATGTCAGGGACAAGACAATGCGCTCCCGCCTTCAGTCCGATCCCGCATTGAAATTGATTTTATCTGTTAGTAATGTTACTTATACACGTCCTGGTTTCAGCATCCAAAAGTAAGCTGCAATGAATGTGAGATACAGATCTGTGTGCTCAGATCAGCAACGACATCGACAGCGGGCGCCGTTCTTCCTCTCCCGCTCTCTGCCTCCGCTGCGCTTATTAAGTCTGCGGGCTCGTTAACGAGCTCGTTAACCGCCGACGCGGGCCACTCACACCACCCGTGTCTGCTTTGCAGCCGGTGTTGTCAGATTCAGCGCACAACAGCGGCATCACCTCTCTGTCTACTGAATGGAGCTGCAGCACACTTGGCACAAGTCCTGAGATTACGCTCGCTGTTTTAATGCGAAGCGGCCGGTACACCTGTTGCTGCAAGGACAGACTTCTTGCGGCAAAATCCACAGCACAGCACGTCTCGGCAATCGGAGCCCCAGAGCTCCATGGACGCTGCGAGAGGTTTATATATTTTTAATGACTGGGATTCTTTGAGGGTCTCGCCTCCATATCCCACGATGGTACCGGAGGCAAAAGACAGTAGATTTTCATTGCGACGCCACTCAATCAAACAGGCGTATGAAAAAGTCCCCCAAAATAATTTTCAAGCACAAATAAAAGAAATGTGTACTCACCAAACATGCCGCAAGACAATATGAAGTTTTAAAAAAAGTAGATCCTTCCGTATAAGACAAGAAAAAGGTGCAGACGCAAACTGACGTAAATCCACAAATTACAATTGGCGCAGTGCATGCTGGGAGAGGGTCTTGTCCGTGACGTCTCGGCAGCGTCCATGATGAGAGGGACCATTTGCAGAGGGCTAAATGTTAGCTGTAAATTTGTCATTTTCAAATGAAGATTTCTCCGTTGAATGACAGATCTGGGCTTGCAGATTTACTTTACTACATTCAGAAGGATCTCATCAATCAATCAGTCAATCAATTTTTTTTATATAGCGCCAAATCACAACAAACAGTTGCCCCAAGGCACTTTATATTGTAAGGCAAGGCCGTACAATAATTATGTAAAACCCCAACGGTCAAAACGACCCCCTGTGAGCAAGCACTTGGCTACAGTGGGAAGGAAAAACTCCCTTTTAACAGGAAGAAACCTCCAGCAGAACCAGGCTCAGGGAGGGGCAGTCTTCTGCTGGGACTGGTTGGGGCTGAGGGAGAGAACCAGGAAAAAGACATGCTGTGGAGGGGAGCAGAGATCGATCACTAATGATTAAATGCAGAGTGGTGCATACAGAGCAAAAAGAGAAAGAAACAGTGCATCATGGGAACCCCCCAGCAGTCTGCGTCTATAGCAGCATAACTAAGGGATGGTTCAGGGTCACCTGATCCAGCCCTAACTATAAGCTTTAGCAAAAAGGAAAGTTTTAAGCCTAATCTTCAAAGTAGAGAGGGTGTCTGTCTCCCTGATCTGAATTGGGAGCTGGTTCCACAGGAGAGGAGCCTGAAAGCTGAAGGCTCTGCCTCCCATTCTACTCTTACAAACCCTAGGAACTACAAGTAAGCCTGCAGTCTGAGAGCGAAGCGCTCTATTGGGGTGATATGGTACTACGAGGTCCCTAAGATAAGATGGGACCTGATTATTCAAAACCTTATAAGTAAGAAGAAGAATTTTAAATTCTATTCTAGAATTAACAGGAAGCCAATGAAGAGAGGCCAATATGGGTGAGATATGCTCTCTCCTTCTAGTCCCCGTCAGTACTCTAGCTGCAGCATTTTGAATTAACTGAAGGCTTTTTAGGGAACTTTTAGGACAGCCTGATAATAATGAATTACAATAGTCCAGCCTAGAGGAAATAAATGCATGAATTAGTTTTTCAGCATCACTCTGAGACAAGACCTTTCTGATTTTAGAGATATTGCGTAAATGCAAAAAAGCAGTCCTACATATTTGTTTAATATGCACTTTGAATGACATATCCTGATCAAAAATGACTCCAAGATTTCTCACAGTATTACTAGAGCTCAGGGTAATGCAATCCAGAGTAAGGATCTGGTTAGACACCATGTTTCTAAGATTTGTGGGGCCAAGTACAATAACTTTAGTTTTATCTGAGTTTAAAAGCAGGAAATTAGAGGTCATCCATGTCTTTATGTCTGTAAGACAATCCTGCAGTTTAGCTAATTGGTGTGTGTCCTCTGGCTTCATGGATAGATAAAGCTGGGTATCATCTGCGTAACAATGAAAATTTAAGCAATACCGTCTAATAATACTGCCTAAGGGAAGCATGTATAAAGTGAATAAAATTGGTCCTAGCACAGAACCTTGTGGAACTCCATAATTAACTTTAGTCTGTGAAGAAGATTCCCCATTTACATGAACAAATTGTAATCTATTAGACAAATATGATTCAAACCACCGCAGCGCAGTGCCTTTAATACCTATGGCATGCTCTAATCTCTGTAATAAAATTTTATGGTCAACAGTATCAAAAGCAGCACTGAGGTCTAACAGAACAAGCACAGAGATGAGTCCACTGTCCGAGGCCATAAGAAGATCATTTGTAACCTTCACTAATGCTGTTTCTGTACTATGATGAATTCTAAAACCTGACTGAAACTCTTCAAATAGACCATTCCTCTGCAGATGATCAGTTAGCTGTTTTACAACTACCCTTTCAAGAATTTTTGAGAGAAAAGGAAGGTTGGAGATTGGCCTATAATTAGCTAAGATAGCTGGGTCAAGTAATGGCTTTTTAAGTAATGGTTTAATTACTGCCACCTTAAAAGCCTGTGGTACATAGCCAACTAACAAAGATAGATTGATCATATTTAAGATCGAAGCATTAAATAATGGTAGGGCTTCCTTGAGCAGCCTGGTAGGAATGGGGTCTAATAAACATGTTGATGGTTTGGATGAAGTAACTAATGAAAATAACTCAGACAGAACAATCGGAGAGAAAGAGTCTAACCAAATACCGGCATCACTGAAAGCAGCCAAAGATAACGATACGTCTTTGGGATGGTTATGAGTAATTTTTTCTCTAATAGTTAAAATTTTGTTAGCAAAGAAAGTCATGAAGTCATTACTAGTTAAAGTTAATGGAATACTCAGCTCAATAGAGCTCTGACTCTTTGTCAGCCTGGCTACAGTGCTGAAAAGAAACCTGGGGTTGTTCTTATTTTCTTCAATTAGTGATGAGTAGAAAGATGTCCTAGCTTTATGGAGGGCTTTTTTATAGAGCAACAGACTCTTTTTCCAGGCTAAGTGAAGATCTTCTAAATTAGTGAGACACCATTTCCTCTCCAACTTACAGGTTATCTGCTTTAAGCTACGAGTTTGTGAGTTATACCACGGAGTCATACACTTCTGATTTAAAGCTCTCTTTTTCAGAGGAGCTACAGCATCCAAAGTTGTCTTCAATGAGGATGTAAAACTATTGACGAGATACTCTATCTCACTTACAGAGTTTAGGTAGCTACTCTGCACTGTGTTGGTATATGGCATTAGAGAACATAAAGAAGGAATCATATCCTTAAACCTAGTTACAGCGCTTTCTGAAAGACTTCTAGTGTAATGAAACTTATTCCCCACTGCTGGGTAGTCCATCAGAGTAAATGTAAATGTTATTAAGAAATGATCAGACAGAAGGGAGTTTTCAGGGAATACTGTTAAGTCTTCTATTTCCATACCATAAGTCAGAACAAGATCTAAGATATGATTAAAGTGGTGGGTGGACTCATTTACTTTTTGAGCAAAGCCAATAGAGTCTAATAATAGATTAAATGCAGTGTTGAGGCTGTCATTCTCAGCGTCTGTGTGGATGTTAAAATCGCCCACTATAATTATCTTATCTGAGCTAAGCACTAAGTCAGACAAAAGGTCTGAAAATTCACAGAGAAACTCACAGTAACGACCAGGTGGATGATAGATAACAAATAAAACTGGTTTTTGGGACTTCCAATTTGGATGGACAAGACTAAGAGTCAAGCTTTCAAATGAATTAAAGCTCTGTCTGGGTTTTTGATTAATTAATAAGCTGGAATGGAAGATTGCTGCTAATCCTCCGCCCCGGCCCGTGCTACGAGCATTCTGACAGTTAGTGTGACTCGGGGGTGTTGAATCATTTAAACTAACATATTCATCCTGCTGTAATCAGGTTTCTGTAAGGCAGAATAAATCAATATGTTGATCAATTATTATATCATTTACCAACAGGGACTTAGAAGAGAGAGACCTAATGTTTAATAGACCACATTTAACTGTTTTAGTCTGTGGTGCAGTTGAAGGTGCTATATTATTTTTTCTTTTTGAATTTTTATGCTTAAAATAATTTTTGCTGGTTATTGGTAGTCTGGGAGCAGGCACCGTCTCTACGGGGATGGGGTAATGAGGGGATGGCAGGGGGAGAGAAGCTGCAGAGAGGTGTGTAAGACTACAACTCTGCTTCCTGGTCCCAACCCTGGATAGTCACGGTTTGGAGGATTTAAGAAAATTGGCCAGATTTCTAGAAATGAGAGCTGCTCCATCCAAAGTGGGATGGCTGCCGTCTCTCCTAACAAGACCAGGTTTTCCCCAGAAGCTTTGCCAATTATCTATGAAGCCCACCTCATTTTTAAATCTCATGTGTAAATGTAAGTCATTTTTTGTTCAAAAAATCTGACTGCATTTTTTTCAATGCAGGTCTCCTTTAAGTTAACATAGCTGTATGTGCATGCGACTTATAATCCAGTGCAACTTATTTATGGTTTATTTTTCTTTATAATGGATAAAGTGGCTGGTGCGACTTATACTCCGGTGCGACTTATAGTCCGGAAAATACGGTATATATATACATACATATTCTATTTCTACCTCATTTCTTATGTCTTGTTACAAGTATTATTATTATTGCTTATCCTTGCACACGCTGTTTGATGAACAGCATGATCCTCTACTTGCACCCATCTTGTGTGTTTTTAAGAGCTGATGTAATGTGAATTTCTCTTCTGTGAGATCAATAAAGTTTATCTTTATCTTTAACCACACAGCCCACTCAGCCAGGGTGCACTGGCTCACCCTTGGCCGGCCTGTCTACTATATGTGTTTCTTCTTCTGCGGCTGATCACGTTGATACTACACAGAATATACATGACCAATCACACAGTGTTGCTAGTAACCCCGTACTCCCCGGGCAGGACATGGTTCCCCATGATTAAGACGCTCCTCAGTGGAGAGCCGTGGCCTCTCCCACGCAGGAGGGACCTTTTGTCGCAGTTGAAAGGGAACATTTGACATCCTCACACAGAGCGTCTTCAACTGTACTTGTGGCCCCTGAAGGGACAGACTCCATGTTGAGCTCTTGTGATCAAGCTGTCGTGCAGACTATACTGAATGCCCGTGCGCCCTCCACTATGGCATTGTACGGCAATAGATGGAAGCTTTTTACATATTGGTGCAGTACACAATGCGTGGACCCGGAGCGTTGTCCTGTGCCAGTGCTGCTTAGCTTTCTTCAGTTGTTGTTTGACAGCGGCCTTTCTTTCTGTACAATTAAAGTTTATGTTGCTGCTGTCTCTGCTCGCCACATTATGGTAGATGGTCGATCAGTAGGATCGCACCCCCTGATGTGTCGCTTTTTAAGGGGTGCTCTTCGCCTTCGGCCTTCGAGGATTGCACGTGTGCCATCCTGGGATCTTCCATTAGTTCTTGAGGATTTATGCTCTTCGCCATTTGAGCCACTGGGTGCCAGTGACCTCAGCTGGTTGTCAGTTAAAACTACATTCCTCCTTGCTATTTCATCCGCAAAGTGCTTTGGAGAGCTCCATGCCGCTATATTGCAAACTTATAGGAACGGCGACCGTCAACCTCCTCCAGTGAAATGTCATTCAACTCAAGGCATATCCACCTCCTGGGCTGCCCTGAGAGGTGTGCCACTGACTGATATCTGTACTACAGCAACATAGATTCCAGAAGAACTGAATGCTGGGTGACGTGCGCTTATATACTGTTGCTGACATCACCCAGGTCACACTTACAGGCGTGACTTTGTTCGTATAAGACTCGACCTCTGCGCATGTGCGCATGGAATAATCCAGGTGCTAAAGCACCACCCTCTGGCGGTCACCTGGAATTCATAGAACCGTAGTTACATACGTAACTCTCAATTTGTTGTCTTTCTGATGCTTGATTCTGTTTTTTCTCTCTGTTTGAGGTGCGGCTCCATCCAGAGATGGGGGTGGTGTCCCTCCCGTCCTGTGCAGCGGTATGGACTCCCAAAATTTCCTGTATATTCGTTTTGTCAACTGTGTCGGTAGCATTGCCCAAGCAGAGGGTCACTCCTTTAAGTCTGGTCTGCTTGAGGTTTCTTCCTCAAATCATCATAGGGAGTTTTTCCTTACCACTGTCGCCTGTATGCTTGCTCTAGGGGTTGGTAAAGTTAGAGCTTACTTGTGTGAACTTTGTTGTGATTTAGCACTTTATAAATGAGATAAATTAAACTGAATTGACCCAAACAGAAGCTGTGTGTAAAAAAAAAAAAAAAATAATAATAATAAAAATAAAAAATAAGTCCACCAGCGGCTTTTCGTTTGAAGGAAGATGAAGTCATTTAATGTGTGCAGTGTTTTATTGACTTTGTTCTATCAGTGTTTCATAGAAACCAACATTTCTTGAGAATGTGTGAAGTTTTGACTCACTGGGTGCAATGTTGAGAAATGTTGGTTTTTCGCAATGCAAAAGATGGAGAACCATGTCCTACTTTTTCTGGGTTAGGCTCAAAACATCTCAACGCCCCTCGTATTTTGTACATTTTGTACATTGACTCTGTTGTTACACAGTACTATAAATGTTGATTTCTGTTTTTGACTTGTATAACCAGCCAAACGTCCTTCCCCTGGTTCCATACCTCTTGCCCCAGCTCAGAAGATCACTAAACCAGCCGCCAAATACAGAGTGCCTTTAACTGTGAGGAAGGTGTTAGATGGAGCCAAAAAGCCAGGAGTTAGAAAACCAGCTGTAAAACACAAACCGGTTTGTAACCTTATGATTACTACATAAAGAGCATTTTTTTTTTTTTTTAGCTGATCTTTTTTTTTTTTTTTTTTTTTTCCTCCTCTTCTGCCACAACAAAGCTCTTCCACATATGTGTTGGCAACCTCTGAACCTCATTGTCATGTGTTGCTCAGGGTTCGGTGCCAGCAGCCCCCCAGAGAAGAATCAGCCAAATAGAGGAACAGAGAAAAAAACATGAGGTATATAGCTCTCTGCATAAATACACGATGATCCTTTTCAACCTGCAATCTGTGGAGTGTCATATTGTATTCAATTATAGCTATCATGTGGTGCTGTTATTTGAACGGGTTCATTCCTCTTTTGAGTGGTGGGCATAGACAGCTTGTGAGCCTAGGTGGGCTCCATCCAGGATCCTAAGGTGTTTCCATCATATAGTGGATGCAGCAGTGTGCAGAATCAGCATATATTCCCAGATATGACCTGATCTCAGGGGTGTCGGACTGGGGGGGGGGGGGGTGGGGGGGGGTAAAGGGTACTATGTACCCAGGGCCCAGAGCATGGGGGGGCCCACAAAAAGCTGGAATTAAATACATTTTTGTGTTGCATGTTATTAATGTCCATACAATTCATGTTGTAAAAGAATGTAATTAGAATGAATGTATAAATGTTGCAAAACATAATTCTGCTCTAACAATAATATTGAAAGATCTCTGAGGGCCCTTCCACCCCTGCACAGTTGTACAATGGTTTAGTCCAGGCGTACAGGCGACACATGGCGTTTTCAATGTTTCAGAGTTAGCATTAAGCTGCTGCAGCTGTTAGCACATTGTTTTCTGTATAATAATTCATGGCTCAGTGTTTGTTGTCATAAAAGAGTCAAATGTATTACAAATTGTAATATTTTATTCATTTATTTTTATTTATATATCAATAATAATAATAATAGAAACAGCAACAATAATAGCAATAATAACTAATAATGCCACGATACGGTTTTAGAGAAACGGACAAAAAGAATCTGATAAAACAAAACAGACAAGATTAAACCAACTAACAATGAACATAAATAAATATAGAAATAAGTGTTTCCTGTGAACACCTAGTGACTCTTAAACCTCCACTTCATCCCTGTTTTATTAAGTTTAATGACAATTTGTTTCGGTCAAACCACATCTAAGCTGTGTTTTTACACGAAAAAAAAATGCAATTAACTGTACATTTGTGTCTTTTTTCAATATAACATATTACACTTTTGTCAGGCCTTTAAAATACTTTTGTGGACTCTTGCTGTAATATGTTATCAGTGGTTGAGACAGTTGCTGTAGGCATCTAAAACTGATAGAAATCTCTTTGTGGTGCGTCAGTGATGTATGTATTTGCAAAATAAAACAAAACACTACTCCAGGTATGTTTTTAACGAGAATATAACATAACTTTGTTACAAGCTCAAACGTTGATGTTGTATGACAAAGACCTTTTAATAATAACTCAAAGAAATAATGGCAAAACTCACATGTAAGTAAAAAAAAACAAAACAAAAACAGATTAATCGAAAAAATAATCGACCGATGAACTGATTAGTAAAATAATCATTAGTTGCAGCCCTAGTGTTTAAGGCTGAAATAAAATGTGTTTCCTAAAAAATCAAAGTCCGGCTTTCAAAAAAGAGAAAAAAGGACAGGGAAAGAAAATTAAATGAGGGAAAGCAGCTGCTAACCAAATTCTTTGAAAAGAGAGGTGAGCTTGAAAGCTAGCTGTATTGAGTTGGGGGGTCTGGGGGCCCAAATTGCACCATTTTCTAGGAAAATGGTGCAATTTGGTGCTTTCCTGTGCATTTTAACAGACGGGAATGCACCAAATTGCACCATTTTTCTAGTAAATGGTGCAATTTGGTCCCCAGACCCCCCAACTCAATATTGCTCCCCCAAGGGTTGTGACTCCCAGGTGTGATCTAAGGTTAAGAGTTAAACCTGGTTTAAATTTGGTGTTTGCTTTAATAAAAAAGAGCATAACAGTTGGTGGGGGGTCTTCAATATGGCCAATACCTAGGGCCCAGAATTTGGTACTACGCCCCTGCCTGACCTCTTTGTGGTCTGGTTTGTAAGCATGTCCCAACATATGTAACTGCTGACTATGCCGACTATGCCTAACCATGTTGTCAGACTACACAGAGTAGAAAAACATCTCTTACACCAACACTCACCATCCATCGTTCTTGTGGTCAGATCGGTGTAAACTCATCTTGAAATAAGTCATAGTATATGTCCCTTTTATGGGTGGTGCTGTAGCCTTTGTTGACACTATGTAGTTAACCTTGTAACCATGTAGTCCTCTACCAAGAGACAAGTTGGAAGATGCCTGCAGTGACTGCCCTGTTTAATATGGTCTTTAACCAGCCTCATCAGCTACATGTTCAGTGACACAGCCATTCTGCCTTTTATGTAGGGATGGGTATTGATAAGATTTTATCGATATCGATTCCGCTCATCGATCCGATTCCTTATCGATACCTCTTGTGAATTTTCTGTGTACTGAAAGTAGGGATGGGTATCGATAAGATTTTATCTATCGATGCCATTATCGATTCCGCTTATCGCTCTGATTCCTTATTGATTCGCTTATCGATGCCACTTGTGAATTTTCTGTGTACTAAAAGTAGACTTTACAGGTTTTCTATGTCAACAACATTTTAAATTGGTCACTGGATTCTTGATCTCTCAACATAAATAAAATCTGTAGTTTTTGTCAAAAGCATTTCCTTTCAGACATTTTGGCATGAATGTCTCTCCATACCTCTGAGTTGAGCTCAGCCAGCTGCTGCACGTCAGCGCAGGACGTCTCATTTTGGGAGAAAAAAAATGGTTGGATCGATTGCAGTTTGTTTGTATTACAACGTTTGGAAAGAGGTGTTATTAGATTTAAACGGCGTTTCGCTTTGAAGTTATTAATTCTGACTGGGCTCTATCATTCTAACTTGACTTGGCAGAGAGCCGCGCAGCATTTGGAGCTGTGTGAACAGAACGGAGGACAATTCTCGTTTCTTTCTTGCAACAACACAGGAGTCCCAGTTAGTGACTTTAATCCGCACAAAAGTGACTCACGATTGACATATTCAGGGATGAAAGTGGTGAAAAACAAAAAAGCTGAAACCCAAAATTACCGCCAACACCACCCACATGCAAATTTTTTAATTCTAGAAGCTCTGAAATGCAGTCTGGGACTATTCCAGACAATAAACTGCAGTGAGTGCAGCATCCATTTTGGTGAGAAAAAACACAGCTTTCCTTATTCAGATTCATTCCAGTAGTATTCTGCTCTTACTAGGATGCAGCAGTTTTCTAGCTTGGCAGATAGTTCTGGAGGAAGTCACACTGTTACCTCTCAAGAAATTAACAAATTGAAAACATGGTTTGACCGAAACAAATTGTCATTAAACTTAAATAAAACAGGGATGAAGCGGAGGTGTAAGAGTCACTAGGTGTTCACAGGAAACAGTTATTCATTTCTATATGTATTTATTTATTTTCATTGTTAGTTGGTTTTATCTTTTCTGTTGTTTTGTTTCATCAGGTTCTTTTTGTCTTTCTCTAAAATTGTATTGTAGCATTATTAGTTATTATTACTATTATTGTTGTTGTTGCTATTATTATTAATATATGAATAAAAATAAATTTAAAAAACTACAATTTGCCTCTTTTACGAACGCTGAGCCATTAATTATTATACAAGAAAATGCACATAAACATCCTTAGATGCGACCAGCTTAATGCTAACTTTAACATTGAAAACTCTATAGCGTTAGCATCGGTCCTGTTTTTAAGTTATAGAATACATCTATCAGCTGTTTCAGAAGACCATACCAGGTCGGTTTAACATAAAAAAGTACATATTACAGGCATATGTTCCTTAGGGTTTTAGCATGGAAAAATTAAGATAAAGCAAAATAAAACAATTAATCAACGAAGCAGCAGATCAAAGCAGTGCTTCGATCTGCGAATCACTGCTTCAATTGGTTCAAGGTTCAAAGCAAAGCCACGTTGCAGAAAAGTTGATTACAGACCTGATGCAGGGTCTGTAATCAATGTAGAGAAATGATTATTTTTTTGACAAACACCCCCAAAAGCAATAGCCACTCTGAAGGACCGATAAGGGAATCGTTAAGCAAAAAGGTTATTGATCTCGGTGGATCAAATCATTTCTTAACGATACCCGAAAGGAACTGGTTCTCGATACCCATCCCTACTTTTATGTCAAAGCATAATTTTTTTAAATTGTCTCATTTTGATTGGAATGCTTTTCCTTAAACTGCAGGATAGTATTCGAAGGAAAAGATTGGAACTCAATGAGAAAGAAAGGAAGCGAAAAGAACAAGCAAGTTTGAATTTTAAGATTATTTCTTCTACCTGTTAAAAGCAGAGCAAATGAGGAGATATGAAAAGGAAAAGGCGTGTGATTTAAAAATGTGGCCATGGAGAAGAGTTATTTCTGGGTTTTGTTTTATTGTCATGTTTTTAGGTAGTGTGCATCAAGTTACAAAACCTGATTTAAAAACAAGCACAACTTCTTTTTTCCTTGGTGAACTGACTGGTACCCTCATTTGGTTTTGAACAGTTTGTTTTTGCAGTGACTGGAGTAACACTCGAATCTCGCAACAGCAGGTTGAAACCAGCGCAACAGATTACAAACTCTGGGTTTGCACTTACTTTGACTTCTATTTCATTGCAGACTATATGAACCCAAGATATTTCATGCTTTGTGTGGTCAACATAATTTAACATCCATTCCTGCTTTTCAGGCCTGCGGCACATTCCAAAAAGGTTTGGACAGGACAATTTAGGGCTAGTAATGAGGTTAAAATAAAATAAACAAATAATGTTATTTCAAACAGGTGATTGTAATCATGATTTGGTACAAAAGTAGTGTCCAAGAAAGGCTGAGTCTTTGAGTGAAGATAGGTAGAGGATCTGCAGTTTGTCAATAAATGCAGGGGAAAATTATTGAAAGCTTTGAAAACAATGTTACTGTAATCTGTAGGAATTTCAGTGCATAAAGGGCAAAAGCACAAGCCAAAGCTGAAGACCCATGATCTCCAATCTCTCAGACAGCACTACATCAAGAACAGTCATTCATCAGTGGGCGATATAACCTCTTGGGCAAGGGGTTATATTGGGAAATCATTGTCAAACACTACAATATATATTTACAGTTGCAAATCTCACTTAAATTTTTTACTGTCCAAATAAAGAAGCCCTATGTTAGCCTTGTCCAGCAGTGGCATCACCTTCTCTGGCATCTGGGTTGGACTGCCACACAGTGGAAAGGTGTATTGTGGTCAGATGAATCAGTTTTCCAGATTTTTTTTCTGGAAGAAATAAGAGCTGTATACTCCAGATCACAGGCAAAAAGGGCCATCCAGGCTGTTATCAGCAGCAAGTCCAAAACCAGGGTCTGTCATGGAATGGGGTTGTGTTATTAATCCTTGGCAAAGGTCAATTACACTTCTGTGATAGCAGCAAGAATGCAGGAAAGTACCGTAAGATTTTACAACATGTGCTGTCTGAAAGACGTCTTCCCGGAACATGACAAAGCAAATCCACACTTTATACACGTTACAAAGACATGGCTGCAGAAGAAGAGGGTACAGATACAAAATAACACCTGAAACATTTCATTTCTTGGTACCCTCAATACCAAAACACCTTGAGTTTGTGAGAAGGGATGACAACATTACAAAGTGGTAAATGCTTTAGTGTCCCTACTTTTTTTGGTATATGTTAAATGCAGGAATGGAAATGCCTGAAATGCAGGAATGGATGTATATTAGCAAATTAAATTACGTTGATAACATGAAACATCTTTGGTTTATGGTGTGTGACGTGAAATAAGTAGAAATAGTGACTATAAGAAGCACTGCTGGGTTTTTTATTCTTGTTTTTCATACCATCCCAACTTTTTTTGATTTCGAGTTGTCTTACAACATGTAAACACTGAACACCCAGGTCAATCGTATACACCAAGCCAGAGAACAAGGATGGAAGCACATTTTGAGTTCAAGTGGGGGCAGCAGCCCAGAGAAGAAGGTACGACTATTTACTGGCTGTTTCTTTGTTTGTGTTGCTCAGGCATCTTAGAAATTTATTACATATATTACATTGCTAAATTTTGTTATTTCACTGTTACATACTATGATTGATAGTATTTCCGTAATGTCAGTTTCCCCTCCTGGCTCACAAAATCCATTTGATTTCTATTCACAGTGTTTTGTGGGTGTTAAGAAAAGGGCTCTGGGTGTTCACCCCTGCCCTGTCCCAGATTCTTTTCAGGGTCTGACACCAAATGTGGACCAGAGCAAAACTGCTGTAGATCAAGTGGTTAAACAACAACAACAGCAGCCTAAAGAGGCGAGTGGGGAGGAAGCCTCAACAGAAGCTGGCAGCCCCACTCGGTAAGTACTGTATGAGTTGTTTTGAAGGCAGTGGGCCTAATTTATGAAATGTTGCAATCCCAAACCAGATGAGATATGTAGAAAGTGTAAAATATAAAGTGTAGTGATTGTTATACTTACTTTGACTTATAGTTCACAGACAGTATGTACCCAAGATATTTCTTTTCTGATCTATGTTCATATGTAAGAACTAAATTTTTAAGTGGTTATGGTCACTCATGAATCTGTAAGAATTGATTTTGGTATGGATTTGTTGTCATAGGGTATGAAAATTCAAACAAAATTTAAAGTCTGGTCAATACTGCGTAGATTCAATTCAGTTCAGTTTTATTTATAATGCCAAATCACAAAATACATCATCTCAAGCCAATTTACATGAAGTACAACATTTTGAGGCTCCACATTCCTCAAGTGCATAAAGTGTCACATTTGCAAGGAAAAACCCTTAATGGGAAAGAAACTTCAAAAGAACCAGGCTCTGTGGACTTGGGAGAGAACAGTGGGACCAAGAACTAACAACAATAATGATGATGAAACAGGAACAATAAAAATTAATAATGGTGATTGAAACGTCATTTAAGGATGTCTGTTTATGGATGGTTTTGCACTTATTTGAATCTTTTGACTGTTGCATCAGTCACAGCTTCATGTTGGATTGAACCAAATGGTCCAAAGCTGCATTATGCACAATTTATTGGATCACAACTACAGAAGCCTACATCTCTTTGAGTTGTTTTGTTCTTTCTTTTCAATTCCTTTGCGCATTTTTTAAAATATTTTGAATAGTTAAAATTGCTTTGTTTGCTTTTATTTCTGAACGTATGTTAAAATGTGTATTTCAAATATAGGGGTGCTGGTAATTCTGACCTTGACTGTATTGTACATGCAACAATTAATTAATTAATTAATCAATTATTAAATTAATTGCCAACTATTTTCATAATCAATTAATCGTTTTGAGTCTTATTTTTTAAATGTCCAGATTCTCTGATTTCATCTTCTTAAGTGTGATTTTATTATTATTATTATTATTTATGTATTTCTTTTTAACTTGGACGTTAAACTGTATATCTTTGGTTTGTGAACAAAATATTTGACATCATTTTGGACACTGACCAATATTTGTCACTTTTTTTTTTTTTTACAGTTTATGTACCAAACAATGAAGCATGCATTATTCCAGAAAATAATTAACAGATTAAATGATCAAGAAAATAATTGTTAGCTACAGCCCTATAAAATATGTATAATTATCTTTGTGTTACAGGAATAGGCAAAGCTGTGTGCAAAAATTTATTTTATATTTTCTCCATGACTACTTTTTAAATTTGGGGCACTTTATTTGCTGCAATTTCTTTGTCAAATTCAGATTAGATTTATACAGTACTTTTTTTTACCAAAGCACTTTGCAGTGATGCCTCACATCAGACCATTTTCTTTGTCTCACACACACACACACACATTCACACATCAAAATCAACAATTGATTGCAAAAAAAATGTTAGGCACAGCCCCAGACTGCATGTGTACTGTCTACACACATTTTTGAGTTAATTCAACACTTCAGTGTTAATTAGGAGCTTACAGGCATTGACTAGAACAAAAGAAGGCACTTCTGAATTTTGTGAAGGCACATCTGTGAATTAGGCTGTTGTGTTTGTGTTGAAGAGGTGTGCCATCTGCCACTGGCCCAGTCGTACCAAATGCCCCTACTCGTGTCTTGAATCCTAATGCAATTAGGCGAGAACTTCGAAGGATGCAGCAACCTTCAAAACATGCTCATATTAGCAGGTCAGACAGTCAGACTTGATACCTGCAGTATCACTACAAACTGCACTGTGCATAATGTATGTCTTGAAACTGTGCATTCTATAGGGTGAAAGTAAGCTGCTTGCAACTGTTTTTTCTATTTCCAGGCAACAGATAGCTGCTGAACGGACCTATCAGGTTGAGGAGTTTTTACAACGTAAGAGGGAAGCCATGCTGAACAAAGTTCGTGCTGAGGGACAGTTGGTATGTAGAATGATATGAGTTGTTTGTAAATTCTAGTGCTGTTTTGGTTAAATAAAGAAAAGCCTGGAGTAGTTATCCTAGTTATGTCATTAAATAACTTTTTCAGTCATCTAAACTGAGAGCCTTTACAGACTGGCTTTGTATGGACAGACGTGACTGATAATCTGTTTTGACGTGTCTATTGTACATGTTGTTAAAGCTCCATCCTAATTGTAATTCTAATTAATACTGAATCAAATGATTATGTGTAATGTGAAAGGACATATACCAAGACTGTTATGATATGGCATTGGGTCAGTGCATTTGACAAAGGTAATTTATCCAGAATGCAAAATGCAGAAATGTACATTGAGATTTTAAAGCAACATGCGCTACCTTTCAAGATGACATCTTCTTCAGGAACGTCCATGCATTTTTCAACAAGATAATGCAAAATCACATTCTACGCACATTACAGAGACATGGCTGCAGAAGATTTGGATATGGGTATTGGGCTGCACTACCTGCAGTCCTGACCTTTCTCCAATAGAGAAAGTGTGGAAAATTTTGAAATGAAAAAAACAACAATGACAATCCCATACTTTTGCACACTATAAGATGTGTTTATGAGAAGAATGGGACAAAATGTCTCCTGACATACTTCATTGCTTGGTAACCTGAATGGCAAAAGTTCTTTTAAGTGCTTTGGCGACATTGTAAAATGGTGAATGCTTTACCATCTCAAATATTTTTGGAATGTGTTGCAGGCCTGAAATGCAGGAAGGGATGCATATTTGCAAATGAAATTAAGTTTACCACACAAAGCATGAATTTTCTTTGGTTCGTATTCTCTGCAATGAAGTAGAATTCAGCATTGCAGCAGTATGGGTTGCCTGCAGATTAGGTAGATAAATAATTAAGAGACCTATCCACTAGATAGGCTGGGCAGACATTCAACAGAGAGTGCCAGCATGGGCGGTACAAGCAACATTTTGCACTACTGAGGGGTGACTACACAGTAATGTTTCCAGTGTTAAATCAACTCCATCAAAATGTTGGTCAACTTGATTTATCACCAGTTTAGCTGATCTAACACTATTGCCTATTGATTTGACTTTGTGTCAAATGAACAGTTATTTAGGATGACCAAGATGAGTTGTATTTCATGCATTTTGAGTGAACATAAGCTGTGATATTTTGGTCATGTATCGCTTTTCTCTGGGCATCATCCAGCATGCAGGTATCTTAGTGTTAAGAACCCCAGTGGCTGAAAAAGGCCAAGGGGACACCCATGTTTTACCTGGCTGCAGAAGATAGATGGTGGGGTGAGAATGTTCTCATTGCTGGTGTGTTTGGTTGCCATCCAAAACCCTAGGTGCTTGCATAATGAGCTGGAGGGACTGTTTATAGAAATGGTTGCAATTCCAAAATGGTTAATTTGATATGTTTGTTAAACCCCTTGAATTAAATCATAAAGTATGTGACAAACACATCTTGATTATTTAATGTTGACTCCATTGTGGTGGCATACATGGTAAAATTTACAAAAATACTCTGTGACCAAACAGTTATTGACCCAAATGTAGTTCACACCACCACGGAAAAGTAAGCAAGTGAATATGTGTGTATAGATTTGAGGTTACATTCTCATTATGAAGAGAACAGCGAGTCATTTTTACACGAGGCCAAAATATTGCCATCGGGTATTGTGAAGACTGTCTGTGCGCAGCATAAGTCCAGTCCTATTACTTCCAGGGTCTTCAAATTCGCAGGGAGCATTCTTGGGACACAGACCTTGGACAAGTTCAAAGATGGCTAACCTTAACCTATTCTACGGGGTCAAAAGGTCACATTCTTTCTACACATTCTTTCATTGATTACATGCTCATACGGCTGAGGGAATCACTGCAAGTCCCTGCTTTTGCATTACAGATGATGATTTGATTCAGTGTCATATACTGTGAATTAAGAAAATGATTGCGCAGTTATAAACATGTCCTGGCCTCAGTTCATGCCTTTTTGTAGCAGCTGGATATAAGGGCTGCCTCCTTCTAAAATTTGGTTAAATTGAACGATAAACAGGGCATTCGGCAAAACCTGGCAGCAATCTATGGATGCCGAGCTGCTTCAGTTCGGTGCAGAAGATCCAGAGCCAACAAAGAGGAGGAGGTAGGCGCCCAGGCCTGACTGCTCAGCCTCATATCCCACCTGTACCTCACTCATGCCATACCTGGTTTGATTTTTGTCTTTGTCTGCACAACACTCCTTTGTTGAATCCTGTAATACCTACCAGCAGCGCAGGTCCATGGCTTGTTCTTGCACAAAGTGTGTGCAACCTGTTGCACCATTTATTTGACCTCTCAGTAATGGCTGTTGTTCATAATATTGAATGTCACTGCTCGTTTTAACTGTTAAAGTGTGCTTTATCTAATTTCAAATGTCCTCATTTATGATTTCTGTGTTACAGCTTTGCACTTTAAATTGAATAATTTTTTGTGGTACTGATTGCAGTATGTTTTACTCTGGCTGAATGGCTGACAAATTGGAATTTTTAACTTTGTTTATTAAAATGCAAGCGTTCCATTGTATTCATGCCAACATCATGTTGTGTACTGGGTAACGGTTTTATATTTAATAAGAGGCCTCATGTACCAGTACTGTCTCTTGGTTGGCATACATATGTGTTTTTCTGCAGGAGTACTTGGCACGATTGAAGCAGATCCGTTTGCAGAACTTCAATGAGCGCCAACAGATCAAAGCCCGACTCAGAGGAGAGAAGGTGCTGTCCTCCACTTTTAAAAGCTAACAGCACTTTTTATGACTAGTCACTATTCTTTGTCACCTTATTTCTTTGCTCCTGTTCATAGCTGTTTCAGTACGATATTGAAGGGTCTGACAGCCAGGACCCCACTGAGGAGGCAGAGCTCAGAAGAAAGAAGATAGAAGCTTTAAAAGTAGGTGCCTGAAAAGTAAAGTTACAGTATATTATTGAATTCATTTTATTTATACAGCAATAAATCTTAAAATAAGTCACCTCAAAGTGCTATACACAAGTAATGTCTAGAACAGTGATTCTCAAACATTTTCAGATCAAGAACCATTTAACCAATTGAAAAAAAATCTTGAGAACCCCGTAAATCACAAAATATCCAAAACCAATAATAATTTAGATAGGAGTTGAGCTAATAATGAAAATAATACATTTATGCCACTATCGGACTTTGGAGTCTTTTTTTAACATACGTTATAAATTTAAAATGTGATAGTTTACCAATATACTCATGGACCACTAGGGCAAGGCAAGGCAAATTTATTTATAAAGCACATTTCATACATCAAGCATTTCAGTATGTTTTACAGATAATAAAGAACAGTGCAAGATAAAACAGGATATGGTATAGAACAAAGGAAGATGAAAAAAAATATGCAAAAAAATAAATGAATAATATGCTTCATTAAAGAGCTTTGTCTTGAGTTTGTTTTTAAAAACAGAAACAGTTGGGGCATCTTTAACTTCATCTGGTAGCCTATTCCAAAGTTTAACTGCATACACACTAAAAGCAGTTTCACCACATTTGGTTTTAGTGGTGGGTTCCACTAGAAGATTTTTATTATGAGACCTGAGTGATTTACTTGGGAAATACTGTTTGAACATGTCATGTATGTATTTTGGGCCACTGCCATTAAATGCTTTAAAAACGAGAAGCAAAGCTTTAACATCAATTCTATAGCTTGCTGGAACAGGGGTAATGTGCTCACTTCTTTTTGTTTTAGTCAAAACTCTAGCAGCTGCATTTTGTATGACTTATAACTGCTTTATAGTCTTTTTTGGAAGTCCAGTTAAGAGGACATTGCAATAATCCACCCAACTTGTAATAAAAGCATGGATAAGTTTTTCTGCTGCTGACATAAGGTCCCTTAATTTTGCAATATTCTTCAAATGAAAGAAAGCCGATTTAGTGACTGATCTCACATGATTGTCAAATTTCAGATTGCTATCAATGATGACACTAAAATTTCTAACAACATTCTTTGCCTTCAGTCCCTTTATCTCAAGCAGATTTGCAATCTTGAGTTTTTGTTCCTTCTTACCAAATATGATGACTTCAGTTTTATCAGAGTTCAGCTGAAGGAAATTTTGTGACATCCACAAGGGGTCAATCACAGCCCTCCAATGGGCTGTGGACCGCTTTTGAGAAATCCTGGTTTAGAGCTAATGCTTCATTTCCATGTAGCATATGGACTGTGTCCATAATACAACCTCTGGCAATAATTATGGAATCACCGGCCTCGGAGGATGTTCATTCAGTTGTTTAATTTTGTAGAAAAAAAAGCAGACCACAGACATGACACAGAACTAAAGTCATTTCAAATGGCAACTTTCTGGCTTTAAGAAACACTATAAGAAATCAAGAAAAAATTGTGCCAGTCAGTAACGGTTACTTTTTTAGACCAATCAGAGGGAAAAAAATATGGACTCACTCAATTCTGAGGTATAAATTATGGAATCACCCTGTAAATTTTCATCCCCAAAACTAACACCTGCATCAAATCAGATCTGCTCATTAGTCTGCATCTAAAAAGGAGTGATCACACCTTGGAGAGCTGTTGCACCAAGTGGACTGACATGAATCATGGCTCCAACATGAGAGATGTCAATTGAAACAAAGGAGAGGATTATCAAACTCTTAAAAGAGGGTAAATCATCACGCAATGTTGCAAAAGATGTTGGTTGTTCACAGTCAGCTGTGTCTAAACTCTGGACCAAATAGAAACAACATGGGAAGGTTGTTAAAGGCAAACATACTGGTAGACCAAGGAAGACATCAAAGCGTCAAGACAGAAAACTTAAAGCAATATGTCTTAAAAATCGAAACTGCACAACAAAACAAATGAGAAACGAATTGGAGGAAACTGGAGTCAACGTCTGTGACCGAACTGTAAGAAACCACCTAAAGGAAATGGGATTTACATACAGAAAAGCTAAACGAAAGCCATCATTAAAAACAAGGTTACAATGGGCTAAGGAAAAGCAATCGTGGACTGTGGATGACTGGATGAAAGTCATATTCAGTGATGAATCTCGAATCTGCATTGGGCAAGGTGATGATGCTGGAACTTTTGTTTGGTGCCGTTCCAATGAGATTTATAAAGATGACTGCCTGAAGAGAACATGTAAATTTCCACAGTCATTGATGATATGGGGCTGCATGTCAGGTAAAGGCACTGGGGAGATGGCTGTCATTACATCATCAATAAATGCACAAGTTTACGTTGATATTTTGGACACTTTTCTTATCCCATCAATTGAAAGGATGTTTGGGGATGATGAAATCATTTTCCAAGATGATAATGCATCTTGCCATAGAGCAAAAATTGTGAAAACGTTCCTTGCAAAAAGACACATAGGGTCAATGTCATGGCCTGCAAATAGTCCGGATCTTAATCCAATTGAAAATCTTTGGTGGAAGTTGAAGAAAATGGTCCATGACAAGGCTCCAACCTGCAAAGCTGATCTGGCAACAGCAATAAGAGAAAGGTGGAGCCAGATTGATGAAGAGTACTGTTTGTCATTCATTAAGTCCATGCCTCAGAGACTGCAAGCTGTTATAAAAGCCAGAGGTGGTGCAACAAAATACTAGTGATGTGTTGGAGCATTCTTTTGTTTTTCATGATTCCATAATTTTTTCCTCAGAATTGAGTGATTCCATATTTTTTTCCCTCTGCTTGGTCTAAAAAAGTAACCGTTACTGACTGCCACAGTTTTTTTTTTCCTGATTTCTTATAGTGTTTCTTAAAGCCACAAAGTTGCCATTTGAAATGACTTTAGTTTTGTGTCATGTCTGTGATCTGATTTTTTTCTACAAAATTAAACAACTGAATGAACATCCTCCGAGGCCGGTGATTCCATAATTTTTGCCAGGGGTTGTAGCTTCCTGGCACACAGGCACATGGCACATTTTTTTTCTACAATGTTCGGTGAGGGGGTTCTCCTCAACCTACTCCAGACAAATTTCACACTGGGGGGGGGAAAAAACAACAAGAGAAAGAGCTTGGACATCATGCAGGGGCCCATAGAAATTAATAGATAAACAATTGTTGAGGCCATGTGCACTTGTGTTTTATGAAAATGGGGCATTACCCACTCAGTGAGCAAGCACATTGGTGACAGTGGTTAGGAAAAACACATTACTGAAAGAAAACCTCATGCAGACCAGACATGAGGTATTGTGCTCTGGCCATGTTAACAAGGCCAAACAAAAACACAACAGAAGATTTACAGAACATGCAGTGACAGAAATGCTGCAGGTAAACAACCACATGTAGGCCAGTGTGTACACTTAGTAACTCAAAGACGTGGAGATCCCAGGCCCAGTAAATTAGCCTGTGTTTATAAATCAGTGACTGCATTGATGCCAGATCAGCCTTTGTTGTACTTAATGTCTGTAATTAATGTCTTAATTGTCTGTGAATTTTCAGACCTTTTGTCTGACTTAGTGCTTAGCTCAGATAAGATAATTATAGTGGGCGATTTTAACATCCACACAGATGCTGAGAATGACAGCCTCAACACTGCATTTAATCTATTATTAGACTCTATCGGCTTTGCTCAAAAAGTAAATGAGTCCACCCACCACTTTAATCATATTTTAGATCTTGTTCTGACTTATGGTATGGAAATAGAAGACTTAACAGTATTCCCTGAAAACTCCCTTTTGTCTGATCATTTTTTAATAACATTTACATTTACCCTGATGGACTACCCTGCAGTGGGGAATAAGTTTCATTACACTAGAAGTCTTTCAGAAAGCGCTGTAACTAGGTTTAAGGATATGATTCCTTCTTTATGTTCTCTAATGTCATATACCAACACAGAGCAGAGTAGCTACCTAAACTCTGTAAGGGAGTTAGAGTATCTTGTCAATAGTTTTACATCCTCATTGAAGACAACTTTGGATGCTGTAGCTCCTCTGAAAAAGAGAGCTTTAAATCAGAAGTGTCTGACTCCGTGGTATAACTCACAAACTCGTAGCTTAAAGCAGATAACCCGTAAGTTGGAGAGGAAATGGCGTCTCACTAATTTAGAAGATCTTCACTTAGCCTGGAAAAAGAGTTTGTTGCTCTATAAGAAAGCCCTTCGTGAAGCTAGGACATCTTTCTACTCATCACTAATTGAAGAAAATAAGAACAACCCCAGGTTTCTTTTCAGCACTGTAGCCAGGCTGACAAAGAGTCAGAGCTCTATTGAGCTGAGTATTCCATTAACTTTAACTAGTAATGACTTCATGACTTTCTTTGCTAACAAAATTTTGACTATTAGAGAAAAAATTACTCATAACCATCCCAAAGATGTATCGTTATCTTTGGCTGCTTTCAGTGATGCCGGTATTTGGTTAGACTCTTTCTCTCCGATTGTTCTGTCTGAGTTATTTTCATTAGTTACTTCATCCAAACCATCAACATGCTTATTAGACCCCATTCCTGCCAGGCTGCTCAAGGAAGTCCTACCATTATTTAATGCTTCAATCTTAAATATGATCAATCTATCTTTGTTAGTTGGTTATGTACCACAGGCCTTTAAGGTGGCAGTAATTAAACCATTACTTAAAAAGCCATCACTTGACCCAGCTATCTTAGCTAATTATAGGCCAATCTCCAACCTTCCTTTTCTCTCAAAGATTCTTGAGAGGGTAGTTGTAAAACAGCTAACTGATCACCTGCAGAGGAATGGTCTATTTGAAGAGTTTCAGTCAGGTTTTAGAATTCATCATAGTACAGAAACAGCATTAGTGAAGATTACAAATGATCTTCTTATGGCTTCGGACAGTGGACTTATCTCTGTGCTTGTTCTGTTGGACCTCAGTGCTGCTTTTGATACTGTTGACCATAAAATTTATTACAGAGATTAGAGCATGTCATAGGTATTAAAGGCATTGTGCTGCGGTGGTTTGAATCATATTTGTCTAATAGATTACAGTTTGTTCATGTAAATGGGGAATCTTCTTCACAGACTAAAGTTAATTATGGAGTTCCACAAGGTTCTGTGCTAGGACCAATTTTATTCACTTTATACATGCTTCCCTTGGGCAGTATTATTAGACGGTATTGCTTAAATTTTCATTGTTACGCAGATGATACCCAGCTTTATCTATCCATGAAGCCAGAGGATACGCACCAATTAGCTAAACTGCAGGATTGTCTTACAGACATAAAGACATGGATGACCTCTAATTTCCTGCTTTTAAACTCAGATAAAACTGAAGTTATTGTACTTGTCCCCACAAATCTTAGAAGCATGGTGTCTAACCAGATCGTTACTCTGGATGGCATTTCCCTGATCTCTAATAATACTGTGAGAAATCTTGGAGTTATTTTTGATCAGGATATGTCATTCAAAGCGCATATTAAACAAATATGTAGGACTGCCTTTTTGCATTTACGCAATATCTCTAAAATCAGAAAGGTCTTGTCTCAGAGTGATGCTGAAAAACTAATTCATGCATTTGTTTCCTCTAGGCTGGACTATTGTAATTCATTATTATCAGGTTGTCCTAAAAGTTCCCTAAAAAGCCTTCAGTTGGTTCAGAATGCTGCAGCTAGAGTACTGACGGGGACTAGCAGGAGAGAGCATATCTCACCCGTGTTGGCCTCCCTTCATTGGCTTCCTGTTAATGCTAGAATAGAATTTAAAATTCTTCTTCTTATTTATAAGGTTTTGAATAATCAGGTCCCATCTTATCTTAGGGACCTCATAGTACCATATTACCCCATTAGAGCGCTTCGCTCTCAGACTGCGGGCTTACTTGTAGTTCCTAGGGTTTGTAAGAGTAGAATGGGAGGCAGAGCCTTCAGCTTTCAGGCTCCTCTCCTGTGGAACCAGCTCCCAATTCAGATCAGGGAGACAGATACCCTCTCTACTTTTAAGATTAGGCTTAAAACTTTCCTTTTCGCTAAGGCTTATAGTTAGGGCTGGATCGGGTGACCCTGGACCATCCCTTGGTTATGTTGCTTTAGACGTAGACTGTGTTTCATAATTATTGTATGGCCTTGCCTTGCAATGTGGAGCGCCTTGGGGCAACTGTTTGTTGTGATTTGGCGCTATACAAGAAAAAAGTTGATTGATTGATTGACTTAATAAAATTTATATAGCACTTTCATAGCAGGTTATAAATGTATTTTACAGAATAACATACAGTTTTGATATACGTTTAACTATACCTTAGCTAAAATCAATTTGTGTTAAGTCACTTAGAATGTCCCCTGTGACCCGTCCCGGATAAGCAGTTAAAGATATGTGAGTGTATTAGAATGTCTATTGATTTCCAGATGAAGTCATTTAAAAATAACTTTATAGTTTTGTGGTCAGCAGTTTATATTCATCAAGATGAATGCTACTTGAACAGCATGACAGATGAAATTGATTGAATTACTTGACACTAAATGACTAATGCCTAATGGGGGGGTATAGCAATCAGTATGTCCGTCCGTCCGTCTGTCTGTTTTCATTTGTTAGCGTGATATCTCAAGAACCAGTCGACCAATTTCAGTCATATTTTGCATAAGGGTGTACTTGGGTGGCCTCCCAACACTGGTTGATTTCGGTGACCTTTGGGTCAATTTCAGGGTTACAGCGAGATATTCAAGATATTGTCATTGCCACCCTTCTGAGCCCGATATCTCAAGAACCAGTTGACCAAATTCATAAGGATATACAGGGTTGGCCAATAAAATTTTACTTTTTTTTTTTAAATGAGAACTTATTTGAAAAAAAAAATGTTTACAGACTTGTAACAGAAGCATCAAATTAACATTTGATACCAAAAGTTTCCCACTTTGTCTCGTGTTTTCCGCACAGTTCAATAACTGATGACATGTTCAATCCACGTTCCTCTTCTTTGGATTACAAAAGTAGTAACGCTTCACTTTTTCTACATTTTGTTGTGTTACAGCCTTATTCCAAAATGGGGTAAATTAATTTTATTCTTCAAAATTCTTTCCACAGTGAAACAGGAAAGCATGAAAAAAGGTTGTTTTTTGTTTGTTTTTGCAAATTTATCAAAAAATAAACTAAGAAATCACATGTACAAAGGTATTCACACCCTTTGCTCAATACTTTGTTGATGCACCTTTGGCAGCAATTACAGCCTGAAGTCTTCTTGAATATGATGCAACAAGCTTGGTGCACCTATCTTTGAGCAGTTTTGCTCATTCCTCTTTGCAGCACCTCTCAAGCTTCATCAGGTTGGATGGGGAGCGTCGCATAGCCATTTTCAGATCTCTCCAGAGATGTTAAATCAGATTCAGGTCTGGGCTCTGCCTGGGCCACTCAAGAATATTCACAGAGTTGTCCTGAAACCACTCTTTTGATATCTTGGGTGTGTACTTAGGGTCATTGTCCTGCTGAAAGATGAACTGTCGCCCCAGCCTGAGGTCAAGAGCACTCTGGAGCAGGTTTTCATCCAGGATGAATCTGTCCATTGCTGCATTCATCTTTCTCTTAATCTTGACTAGTCGCCCAGTTCCTGCTGCTGAAAAACATCCACACAGTATGATATGAAACAGGCCGAATGGGCAAATCCTGGAAAATTCCAGTCGCAGTCAGGAGGGACAGACGATCGGACAGCCATGTACAGATGGCATATGACCACCGAGAATGTGGGCCAATTCCACGGCAACGGTTTTGTGCATGATGCACACGCACAAACTCAGTGCGACCACAGGGAGAAGTGTGATACCACATCATGGTCTCACAGCAGCAGAAGCAATTAAATGTCCTACAAATGTGTATAAATCAAAGAAAATGTATAAGGAGAAAATAATGAGACTACAGAACATTATAAGAACAATGAACGTACCGTTGAAATGTAAGATGATCATGTTACTGGTAACTATGTTGAATTGATGCATGATAACTTGATGCTGAAAAGGTGTCTGTGTTGGAATTGAGTTAAACAAATGGATTTGTTATTGACTGTTAAAATATATAATTCCTGTTATAAGGAGCAGAGAATACAAGAATTGTCATTCTTCTGTTCCTTTTTGTTCATGAACCATGTCCATGGAAGTAAATGAAGAATTAATGAATTGACATGAATGAGATGTAATAAAACATCCCAAACTCCCTCTCGCACGCAGTGACCAGAGGTCAAGCCAGCAAAGTTCATGGCTGCTACCGGCCACCTGGCTGGAGCAGCTGTGACACGCATAGACATGAGGCGTCCATGCGCTCACATCATGAACACATCAGCCAGCCACACGGAGGTGAAGCGGCCGGCCACACAGAGGGTCCACAGCCGGTGACACGCCCCCTGTCCAGAGCATCAAAGCACTCATATGAATGGGCTCATGGCTGTCCCCTCTCCAGGATGTAGTGCCCATGAGCTGTCCAGCTACTGTCCTGTAGCTGTCAGTTTATATGCTATTCATATGGGACAACACTTTTGTGAGCTGATGGTGGGAGCTGTCAGCAGGATGGGTTGTACAGCACAGGCTGCTGTGTGGTTGGTGTCCGCCTACTGCTGTGACACGTATGCAGGAACCATTCTACAGCTGAGTTTTTATTTTTACCTCTTTTGTGGCGTCGTGGGCACACTGCTGCCTCGTAATTCCACCTCCAGAGGGTCATGCTGAATATGTCATAATGGGTGTTCCACAGCTCTGACATCCTGGTCAGCTGTGTTTGGTGGCAGCGTGCCGATCCTGTCGCATGCATCGACTTGCCGTGGGCACGCTGCCCGCACCTGCATGTCTCATATTACAGCTGTGATGATCATAATGTCTCATGTATCATATACATTGTGTAACCCATTGGAGGGAATGACAATGTATGTGTTAAATGATGTCCATCATGGACATGATAGCCAGTTCTGCTGTGCGCGCTGTGCTGGACAGCGATCGCACTGCACTCCGGTTGCCGTTCGAGCTTTTTCCACCTTGGCCGCACCTCCACAGTGTTGGGTCAAGGGGGGAGACACGACACACTTGCACGCCAGTAGTGTTGCTCGGGGTGGGGGGGGGGGGGTAACGGTGACACGACACACTCTCACGGCATTCATGTTGCTCAGGTCAGGGGGGACACGACACACTCGCGCACCATTCGTGTTGCTCGGGAGAGGGGGGACATGACACACTCACACCATTCGTGTTGCTCTTGGGGGGAGGGGGGCAGGACACACTCGCATGTCATTCATGTTGCTCGGGGGCAGACACGACACATTGACCTCCCTTTGAGCATTCGCTCCATTAATGGCACGACAGTGGTGTTCTGCGCCTGCATTTTCTAAGAGCCCGCCCCATGACTGCTGTTGGAAGTTCGTAGGTGGCACTTCGATTTTGGCTGAGTGTGGGCCAAATGGCCATTCAGGCACCATTCACCTTCATTTGGCCACTGGTTTGAAGGCTAGCTCCTTCACAACATTTGGCCAGGGTTCGACGTGGCCGATCATTTCATGCAGCCCCTCAACTGCGGCCCGAATGGTCCAACTTGTGTTTGACATACCGTATGAATGTTGTGACCACAGTGAGATAGCACTATGACCTCATCTCTACCACCGTTCGATTGGGTTTCCACCATGAGCATGATGCGATTGTGGAGTGCACGTACTGTGGCTGAACGGTTGTGCCCACTGCTGTATGAAGTTTTCAGGTGCAGCTCGGATTTTTCACAAGTGCCATTCGAATCCTCCTTCGCGTGCCATTCGGCCTCATTCATGTTATGTGTGAAGGGGCCTTTAAATTTGTACCCAATGAACCTTGGGTCTTTCAAAATGGAGAAGGTGTTCATGTAATTTTACAAAATTTTTATGAGAGCTCATAATTGCTATTTGGTTCAAATTAATTATGCTATGGGAGAATAAATTATGAACTTTAAATTATGTTTATGGCCCTGGCTGTATATGTACTCAATAGGCCCAAGCAAATGCCCGTGCTGCTGTACTGAAAGAGCAACTTGAGAAGAAGAGGAGAGAAGCATATGAGCGAGAAAAGAGAGCCTGGGAGGACCATGTAAGGTCTTTTTCATTTGTATTGTTGTAATAACAATTCTTGGTTAATATTACAGTATGATCTAATCTTACAGCTTGTGTGTTGTTAAAGCTTGTAGCACGAGGGCTGAAGGTTGCCGTGCCTGCAGGAAATTCAGCGGCAGCAATAGCGGTGTCGTCTACATCTGATTGTAGTGCCCCACAGTCTGGTTCCTTTCCTCCAGAGTCAGCTGCTAAACCTTCAGCCGTGCCTGCATCCAAACCCTCTATCCCTGCTATATCCATGACCGTTGCACTGAAGAATGTTGGCGCAGTCAGTACACTTAGTGTGTTCCACATCCTGAAACATCATATTTTTTTTCGTATTTCTTTACTGTATTAATTTTTCTTTGTATTGTGTTTATAGGTTACTCCATTAAAAGAACCTCAGCCCGAGTCAGAGGTTTCAGCAGTCATCCAGGTGAGTTTATTTGTTGTCTGTAATCATTTCATAATGTCATCAGGTATTAAAGTTCTCCGTCGCTACGACGGATTTCCGTCAGTTGGGCTGCCAAAAGGCCATAAATGACAGGGTTTGACAGTAACGCTTGCCCACTCAACACTGGTGAGTGAACAGTGCTGTCGGCCTCATGCTTCACGGCCATCACTTGCCCAACAAACAAAATCTGGTGAAAAATCAAAGTATTAATTTCAGTGATGTTCCTGCTGCAACAAAAGTGTTTCTCTGATCAACTGTTTTAGGATAAATCAGCCCGATTCTCTAATTGTGCATGTTGTTTCTCACTCATCTCTGTGTGGTGTCGGAGTAGCACACACAGCTGTCTCTCTTCTCACTCTTCTCACTCTCAATTTTCAATTCAGTGGAGCTTTATTGACATGGGAAAATACATTTACATTGTCAAAGCAAGTGTTACATAGAGCGAAAAAATAAAATTAAGAAAATGTACATACAGCTAACAATATTCTACAGTAAATCAATGTGTAAACAAGAGATATGGTGTTGAAATAATAGTAAAAAGTGTGGTTTCGGTGTAAAAATCTACTATGCTATATTATACATAGATAAAGTGACATGGCAGTTTAATCTCCTGTTTTGGGTTCATGGTGGTATATGTCCGTTGCTCCTTCTTTTCGTGTCGCAACAGCTCACAAACCTTGCTGCTGTGTTTGCACATTTTTGTGCTTCACCCAACAGATACGAAGGTTGTCAATGTTGGTCATGCTCTTAAAGTCTTTTTGAGTGGTTGTGATCAGTGGGAAGTACATGTCTCTGATGACTTGGTACAACAGGTAGGTGGTTAGGAAGTGCATCTCGGTCTCCACGTCGTGTCATGAGCAGTGGGTGCACAGTCTGTCTTTCTCTGGAGAGCCAGGTCTGACAGTGGCGGCTTTTCCCCACCGTGAGGCTTTGCTGACTGAGTACTGTACATGGTCAAGGATTTCCTGAGCTTTGGGTTGGTCACAGTGCTCAGGTATTCTCCCACAGAGTACTGTCTGTTTAGGGCCAAATAGCATTCCCATTTACTCTGGTTATTGGTTAATTTATTTATTTTTATTTGTTTAATTCCCCAATGTGTCACATAGTTTTCTCTTTGCTTTCTTATAATTTGGTTTTGTCTAATATGGCTTGTGTTTGGTGGCTCTGCTTGTGTTTGTGTAGAGTCCCAGAACCAGCTAGGGGTATCTCTCTACAGTCTCTTTGTGGATCAAGGCTTTCTTATGGAGCGAATTGGGGTCACTATTTTTATGGTAGTCATAAAATTTTATTGCTGTCTTTTGAACTTCAACAGTTAGCAGGTATCCTCCTAATTTTGCTCTTCATCCATTGTTTGATGTTTTCTGTTGTACACAGAGAATGAATTTGCAGAATTCTGCATGCAGAGTCTCAGTTTGCTGTTTATCCCATTTTGCAAAATCTTGGTTGGCAAGCGGGCCCCAGACCTCGCAACCATAAAAAGAAATAGGTTGACAGAGTCCAATATTTTGAGCCAAATTTGAATTCGGATGTCTACTTTGATGTTCTTTTTGATGGCACAAAAAGCCCTTTTTACCTTGTCTCTCAGGTCATTTACAGCTTTATTGAAATAGCCTGTGGTGCTGATGTTTATTCTGACATACAGTAGTGTTCAGAATAATAGTAGTGCTATGTGACTAAAAAGATTAATCCAGGTTTTGAGTATATTTCTTATTGTTACATGGGAAACAAGGTACAGGTAGATTCAGTAGATTCTCACAAATCCAACAAGACCAAGCATTCATGATATGCACACTCTTAAGGCTATGAAATTGGGCTATTAGTTAAAAAAAAAAGTAGAAAAGGGGGTGTTCACAATAATCGTAGCATCTGCTGTTGACGCTGCAAACTCAAAACTATTATGTTCAAACTGCTTTTTTAGCAATCCTGCGAATCACTAAACTAGTATTTAGTTGTATAACCACAGTTTTTCATGATTTCTTCAGATCTGCGAGGCATTCATTTTGTTGGTTTGGAACCAAGATTTTGGTCCTTTACTAGTGTGCTTGGGGTCATTGTCTTGTTGAAACACCCATTTCAAGGGCATGTCCTCTTCAGCATAAGGCAACATGACCTCTTCAAGTATTTTGACATATCCAAACTGATCCATGATACCTGGTATGCAATATATAGGCCCAACACCATAGTAGGAGAAACATGCCCATATCATGATGCTTGCACCACTATGCTTCACTGTCTTCACTGTGAACTGTGGCTTGAATTCAGAGTTTGGGGGTCGTCTCACAAACTGTCTGCAGTCCTTGGACCCAAAAAGAACAATTTTACTCTCATCAGTCCACAAAATATTCCTCCATTTCTCTTTAGGCCAGTTGATGTGTTCTTTGGCAAATTGTAACCTCTTCTGCACATGTCTTTTATTTAACAGAGGGACTTTGCGGGGGATTCTTGCAAATAAATTAGCTTCACACAGGCATCTTCTAACTGTTTTTTGCACCTGCGTATAGGTTTTCCCCTCTCCAGTCAACTTTTTTATCAAACTACGCTGTTCTTCTGAACAGTGTCTTGAACATCCCATTTTCCTCAGGCTTTCAAAGAGAAAAGCATGTTCAACAGGTGCTGGCTTCATCCTTACATAGGGGACACCTGATTCACACCTGTTTGTTCCACAAAATTGACGAACTCACTGGCTGAATGCCACACTACTATTATTGTGAACACCCCCTTTCTACTTTTTTTACTAATAGACCAATTGTATAGCCTTAAGAGTGTGCATATCATGAACGCTTGGTCTTGTTGGATTTGTGAGACTCTACTGAATCTACTGGTACCTTATTTCCCATGTAACAATAAGAAATATACCCAAAACCTGGATTAATCTTTTTAGTCACATAGCACTACTACGTATTATTCTGAACACTACTGTGTGTGTGTGTGTGTGTGTGTGTGTGTGTGTGTGTGTGTGTGTGTGTGTGTGTGTGTGTGTGTGTGTGTGTGTGTGTGTGTGTGTGTGTGTGTGTGTGTGTGTGTGTGTGTGTGTGTGTGTGTGTTCTAGGACCATCTTATCCAGGAATAGATTATATTTGTGTAACTGGAGGCAGGGTCCTTTTGGAGTATCATAATTTTTCTCTTGGTTAGATTCACTGTCATGGCCCAGGTTTGGGAGAAATTGCATAGGAGGTCAAGTTGTTGTTGTAGCCCTTCTTTGGTTAGAGACAGCAATACCTCTCTTTGACTGATGATGTAATCAAAACCAAGTTTAAAAGTTCATAGTCGTAGAAAAAAGATGAGCTTGGAGATCATTTCTCGGACTACATGAAGAAGCTGAATGCCTTTGGTTTCAGAGCCACTTGAAGTGCACTTCACATGGAAAACCGTTCCTCCATCACAACAAAACAGTAAAACAGTTTCCTAAAAGTCTGTGCAATCAACGCAACAACTTTCAACGATGTTTCTTGCCACAAAGAAGGCTATCAGCAGTCAGTTCTTTGTAAAAATTGATTCTTGAAAAAAGTATTATTTCCTGAATTTCTTGTTTATGAAGTGATGGTTTTCCCTTTGATACTGACGTTTTGCTGAAAGACGGATCATTTGTTTTCCATGTTTTGACCTGTGCTTAAAAAGCTGGTCTCCCACTCACTTAATGTGACCTCTTTACTTTGAGTAACCTGGAAATGGCTGAACAACTTAAATTGACAATGAAACGGTTAAATTCCGACTCCAGTGTTGCAGGTGTCGTATTGGCTCAATAATGGCTTAGTTCAAACTGAACTGTTTTATTCTCACTGATACATCTTAAAGCAGCGCTGACATGCAGTTTTAATATTATTTAACCTCAAATCATCTAGAACCTCATTGTTTTGAATCTACACAGCTATGAATGACAAATTATTCTACTACTGAATATCAGTTCAAATAAGTTTAATTCAGTATTGTTCAGTCAGTTCAGATGCATTGCTGTGTAGTTTCAAATTTTGCATTATTGTGTCCTTGCTGTGGCTTGACCTCTGTGTCATGAATGGAAGGTTGTTGAAATGGAAACTCTCACTCTGTGCAAAATACAGTATATAGCATATGTGGACTTTTTGTTCATTCTTCCTTAAAATTGTGCTCAAAATGCACCATTTGGTACATCATTTTCCAAAAAATTTCCCTCTCCTGCACCTTCCCCAATGTTATCGCTCACAATCAGACAGTTTCAGATATTTTTTTTTTTTTTTTTACCTCAACCTACTTACATGTTTGGAATAAGAGAAAATGGATCATTTTCATTTTTTTTTCTGTTTGCCAGTGATTTCACTTTTTATTAGCCCATTCTAAGTATGACGAGAAAATCTAATTTTATTTGATTTTATTTATTTATTTTTGCTCATCCCTTTTGAACAGGAAAAGAAACCTGGCTCATATTTACTCTTTTGCATTTTAAAAGGGTCTGTTGATTCTGATTTCTTAGCTGTCTCCACCTTGTTTTACCTTAAATCCTAGGATGTGATCACCAAAGGGTTTCTACAAAAAGGTAGATGGTGAACAGCTTATGATTTGGCTGTAAAAAAAAAAAAAAATTCATTCAGAAGATTGTTGTTGTTGTTTTGCTTTAATCCCTTTGTTATGCTGAACTAATATTGCAGCAATTCTGAAACTTCATGGTATTATTTCATAACAGATGACTATTAGACTTATTTTTGAACCATAACCAATAAAAATAAATTCTTAACATTTTTCTTATGTCAGAGTGAGAAGAAACAGATTTTGTACAGAGTTAACCAGAACCTAAAAGCCCAGAGCTCACTGGAGGAGACACTGGAGGAAGATGTTCTTCCACCACCTACAGAACCAAGTTCTGCTCCTCAACATATCCACCCGGTTACTGAAGAACGTCCTCCTTCAAACGGAGACCGGAAGAAGTGGGATCGTTCACAACTTCCTGTACTTGCAGTGGCTCAACAAACTTTAGAGGATACTTGTTCCACTACCATTGGTGAGTATAGTCTCACTGGCAGAGGTCTCCTGTTCAAGGTTTTATGAAGTAGCCATTTAGTCTATTTGAGAACTCAGCTGTAAAAAGTTGAATGACATCCAGTTTTGTACCGCACTCAAACAAACCTGCAACCTGACAACATGAGTAAAGGCCCCCCTGACACTTGCATAACTGATGCACACACTGTCGTGCAGTAAACTCGTCGTTAATGGGTGTAGACTGAACATGAGAGGGGCGCCGGCACTCGAAATTGCGCAAAGAGAATTTTGAAATGTTAAAAAAATCTTTCATGCATAAATGTTGTGCAACAAATGTGAAGTGGTAGTGAATGTTGCACGATCTACTCACAATACTATGCGCAGCTCATCAAGTTGAGTAAAGAAGAACTGAACAGTGTCAGCACACCGCATCAGAGCGCAGCTTGTCTGAATGATTGTAACGAGATAGAAATCGATCACAAACATACTTTTACAGCTGCACACAAGAAGGAAAGAACATGCAAGCCATTACAATGTAAACATGACAAATAATTACCTTTTTAGACAGCTCCAAACGCTTTCTCCACCTTGTTCAGCGCACGCATGATCTTATGTGATTCCGGAAGCTATTAGAGGCATTTTCAACAGCTAACTCAGACAGAAAATGATTAATCTGCTGCAAAATGAGTATTTTATATACGCAGCGCCCAGCACACAACACGTGGCAGCCAGTGGAACAAAGCACAGCATCCAGCTGCAAACACAGTGGGTGGGTGGGGCTGTCACGAAGTGCGCAGATCAAAGTCGTGCAACATTATCTGTTTATGGACAAAGATCTGTGTCACCAGGATAAAGTGATTAATCTACCAACCACTTGTAATCTGAACCAGAGGCTCCATATAAAGTAATAATGGCATGGATGCCAGCACTGAACCCTGGGGTACCCCACCCTTTAAATGCTGAAAATTCAGATCCAGGGAATGCAATACATTTCCGTAATTTTGAAAGAAACACAAGTTTATCAATTACTAATGGAACCGGGGTCAAGACAGGGTTGTTGTTGTTTTTGTTATTTTTTAAAGCTAAATTTTAACCCTCAGTCTTAAGACTAAGCAGGAACAATACAAGTGGGGTGTGATGAATTAACCTCCTGAAATCCTACATCCACAGAGAAAGTAACCATTTTTCCCCATTACCTGATTCTTGTTTAAGTTCAGGTCTGAGTAGGTTAACATTGTTTAGCACAGTTCGTCCAAGGGATGGTTGGAGATCCTGGTTCATAACTCGATGTGACGATTCCTTATCTCAGACTTCACAGCACAGTTTTTATAGAGTTTGATCATATATATTTAATTAAATGTTTTCACTTGTCTTTATGTAAGTGATTACCACAAAATTATTGCTTTTAAATGTTTTCCCCAACATTCACTCAGCAGCTACATTGGTGCCTCCGGAGGATAGACCATCATCTGCTGGGGACAGGAAGAAGTGGGAGGCTGGAGTCCCATTTGTCCTCCCTGTACACCAGAAAACTCTAGAGGAGACTTGTATCTGGACCATTGGTGAGTTAACTTCTCCCAGAGTGAAAATGTCCCTGAAAATGAGCCCGTAATAATGTGAGTTCTCTCTGTATGTGTATATGTCCAATGTCTCAGAAGAAACAACAGGTGAAGTTATTCAGATGGGCATCCTGTCTGCAGAAGCTCCTAAGAAGTTGTGGGGAATGAGTCCTTCAGGTCTACAGGAGACGGAGCTCCAGCCTGTTACTGAGCAGCCTGAGAATGTCAGCATTTGTGAGGAAGAGATTTCTAGTACTGGTTAGTTATCATTAAGATTTTATATTATTGTACAAATGAGCAACGTGCAAGCTGCGCTGACCGTAGTCTTTAAATTTGATACGGCTCAATATACGTAAGCCATCCAGCAGATGCCAGTGTACATGCCAGTGTGTCAGTCACAGCACAGTGTGTGATGTCCTCCTTTTGATACAGATTCTGCAACAGTGTTCTAAAACACCTGCGTTGCAAATGTTTCAAAACATTGCAGCGTTGTTTTCAAATTTGCCATCACTTATTTACAGTATTGACAAAAAGCCACACATCCTATCCATTCTTTAATTCCGGTGTCGCCGACCGAACGGTCCCCCCTAAAAATCGGTCCACCCTGCCTTCACTGCGCATGCGTCATCAACGCGGTTCACTGATTATCACCTTGTTTCTGCGTAAAACTGCACTCCAGTCATCATCTATCTCAGCGACAGATATCCAAAGCTTTTGTACAACAATCATTTCCACATAAATTCAGGAAAGAAGGAGGAAGCGATCAGAGCGCCCCAGCAGCACATCTGAGGCTGACACTCTGAGTCTGACTCTCTACACCCAAAGCGATCAAACAGAATAATGTAATTATTAACCATCAGATGACAAAGTAAAACCTCTTCAATCATTCTAAAGTCAGTTTTAAGCAGAAATTAGGCAGTTTTAAGCAGAAATGAGGCGATAATCGGTGAATTGTTGCTGATGCTCTAAAATGACACATGCGCTGTAAAGGCAGGGGGACCAATTTTTAGGGGGAGCCGTTCGGTCGCTGACACCAGTTTTACTTTACCTTTCTGTTGTATTTTTCAGGGGTTTTCAAAGTGTGGAAGAGTGAGCCCCCAGAGAACTAATGAATAGCTGCTGCTTCCCCCCGCCGCCGCCACACATACACACAATTTCAACATCTTTGTGTTTCTTTTTATTCTTTTACACATCTTAAAAGACATTTTAAAACTGTGCTTTTACACATTTTACAGCCCTTGTAAACATTTTGAACATGTTTTTAAAGAACTTTCTATTCTTTCACACATTTTACACCCTTTTCAAACATTTAAAAGTGTTTTTAAAGAACTTTTATTCTTCTATTTTTATCTTTTGTCATATTTTAAACATTGTTTTTGTTTTTAATGTTTAAATATCGGTGTGTTTTTAAACGTCTTTGACATAACTAACACATTTTAACATAAATAATAGGGGATAGGTATTGATAAGATTTTATCTATTGATGCCATTATCCATTCCACTTATCTATCCAATTCCTTATCGATTCCCTTATCAGTATCTCCTGTGAATTTTCTGTGTGCTAAAAACAGGTTACAGGTTTTCTATGTCAACAACATTTTATTGAGTCTTAAAGTAAATAAATATGAAATTGGTCACTGGATCCTTAAACTCTGGACATAAATAGAAATAGACAAAATCTGTAGTTTTTCTCAAAAGCATTTCCTTTCAGACATTAGTGGCACAAATTTAACTTCATACCTCTGAGCTGAGCTCTTGCAAATGGCTGTGCTGCACATCAGGATGTCTCATTTTGGGAGGAAAAAAAGTTTTACTCTGTTGTCTGTGTTAAAATGTTTGGAAAGAGGTGTCATTAGATTTAAACACAGATTCGCTTTGAAGTTATTAATTCCGACCAGACTCTGTCTTGGCAGAGGGCGGTGCAGTGTTTGGAGCGGGACAAACGGAACGGAGGACGATTCTTGTTTCTTTCTCGCAACAAGACAAGAGTCCCAGTTCATGACTTGAATCCGCACAAAAGTGACTCAGGATTGACTTCTTTAAATGGCTTTGTCACTTCCGGAAAGCAACGAAGCAGTGAACCAATGAAGCAGCGGATCAGATCAGTGCTTCATTGTTTCAAGATTCAAAGTGGAGCTGTTACAGAAGTGATTGATTACAGACGAGCTGCAGGGTCTGTAATCAATGTAAAGAAATGATCATTTTCCCAATAAAACACTCTCAAAAACAACAGGCGCTTTGAAGGCCGATAAGGGACTTGTTAAGCAAAAAAGCTATTGATGTTGGTGGATCGAACATTTCTTAACAATTCTTGAAAAGAACCAGTTCATGATACCCAACTCTGTGAGGTATCATGATACCCAACCCTGAAAACCACTGGTATATTTCATTCAATATTTTTCCATGTAGTGGGCATTATGTTTCTCCCCACAGTTGCTAGCTTAATGTATTATCTGGCCCTCACTTGAAGGTGAATGCTATAACCAGCAGATGACAGAAATGTCTGTGTCTGTGGATATTACATAAGGTAAATGAAGTTGCTTGTTAGATTAATCTGGTGTATCAGATTTCAAAATAGTCTAATCTCTTAACCATCATTATGAGTTCCAAGATGATAGCATTTATTGTTTTTAATTATTCATTATTTGGTGCAAATTATTGAACTTTTTGGAGACACATCAGAGCTGCTCTGGACCATCATCCAGACCAGATGGTCGATTTTTGGTCCTACCAAAAGCATTCAACCATTTTGTTCCAGTCCAGAGCAAACTGTGCCATGGTACAGTTTAAGTGTGAAATGCGTATTAATTACATGATGTTCCAACAAATTAGATTATCATTTATCTCGGCCCTCTGCCTTTGTACACGGCTTTTTTGAGTTAAGTCATCCTTTTAAACAGCTGTGTGCATTGATTTATCGCCCAGCAAAATATAACAAGAATTTTATTTCAAAATTTACAGATTTTTTTTTTTCATTACCACATTATAGAAGGTATTTAATTACTGTCGTTTATATTGCTGTGAATTTTCTTTACAAGAAGAACTGAAAGTTCAGCTACAATTTTCCTGATGGTACATCTGAGATGCAAGCCTAGATTTGATGTTTTGGTGAAAGAAAACCCTCCTCTGTACCACTTCATCATGAAGCTGTATAACTGGGGATACAAAATGCAAAACATGCACTATGCACAATTTCTCCAATCACAGCCACAGAAGCCTGTAACGTCTGGGTTGTCTTGGTGGCTTTCCTCACTCTTCTCCTTCTTGCACATCACTCAGTTTTTGAGAACTGTCTACTCCACACAGATGGAGCCACATGGGGTGTGCAGCCAGTACATTCTGAGTGTCGGTCCCATGCCCGGATATATGAGGAGGGTTGCGCCTAACAGGGTGCCGGTGGAAATTGGGCTACTGCTGGGCGAAGAATAGGAGGAGAACGTTTCCACAAACAGTGGGAGAAGAAGAAAACTAGAAGGATGGAAATGAAAGTGGGGACTTTGAATGTTGGTAGTATGACTGGTAAAGGGAGAGAGCTGGCTGATATGATGGAGTGGAGAAAGGTAGACATTGTGTGTGCAAGAGACCAAGTGGAAGGGAAGTAAGAGCAAGAGCATCGGCGGTGGGTACAAGTTGTTGTACCATGGTGAGGACAGGAAGAGAAATGGTGTTGGAGTCATTTTAAAGGAAGAGTATGTTAAAAGTGTGTTGGAGGTCAAGCAAGTGTCTGACAGGGTGATGAGTGTGAACTTGGAAATTGAAGGGGTGATGATGAATATCATCAGTGCATATGCCCCACAGGTAGGTTGTGAGATGAAGGAGAAAGAAGATTTCTGGAGTGTGTTAGATGAGGTGGTGGAGAGTGTGCCCAAGCATGACTTCAATGGGCATGTTGGTGAAGGGAACAGAGGTGATGAGGAACTAATGGGTAGATATGGTATCAAGGATAGGAATGGGGAAGGACAGATGGTAGTTGATTTTGCGAAAAGGATGAAAATGGCTGTGGTGAATACCTACTTTAAGAAAAGGGAGGAGCACAGGGTAACATAAGAGTGGAGGAAGGTGCACACAGGTGGACTACATTCTTTATAGGAGATGCAAGCTAAAAGAAATCAGAGACTGTAAGGTAGTGGCAGAAGAGAGTGTTGTTAGACAGCATTGGATGGTTGTTTGTAGGATGACTTTAGAGGTAAAGAAGAAGAGAGTGAGAGCTCAACAAAGGATCAGATGGTGGAAGCTGAAGGAGGAAGACTGTTGTGTGAAATTTAGCGTGCAGGTGAGAGAAGCACTGGTTGGAAGGGAAGCAATTTTGGACAACTGGAAAAGTACTGCAGATGTGGTGAGGGAGACAGCTAGGACAGTACTGGGTATGACATCTGGACAGTGGAAGGAAGACAAGGAGACTTGGTGGTGGAATGAAGAGGTCCAGGAAAGCATAAGGAGAAAGAGGTTGGCGAAAAAGTTTTGGGATAGTCTGAGAGATGAAGAAAGTACACAGGAGTACAAGGAGATGCGGTGTAAGGTGAAAAGAGAAGTGGCAAAAGCGAAGGAAAAGGCATATTGCGAGCTGTACAAAAAGTTGAATAGTAAGGAAGGAGAAAAGGACTTGTACCAATTGGCCAGACAAAGGGACAGAGCTGGAAAGGATGTGCAGCAGGTTAGGGTGGTAAAAGATGCACATGGTAATGTGCTGACAAGTGAGGAGTGTGTGCTGAGAAGGTGGAGGGAATATTTTGAAGAGCTGATAAAGAAAATGAGCGAGAGAAAAGGCTGGATGATGTGGTGAGAGTAAATCAGGAAGTACAAGAGATTAATAAGGAAGAAGTGAGGGCTGCTATGAAGAGGATGAAGAGTGGAAAGGCACTTGGTCCAGATGACATTCCAGTGGAGGCATGGAAATGTCTAGGAGAGATGGCAGTAGAGTTTCTAACCAGATTGTTTAATAAAATCTTGGAAAGTGAGATGCAGAGCTGCAGTAACTACAGAGGCATAAAGCTGATCAGCCACAGCATGAAGCTATGGGAAAGAGTAGTAGAAGCTAGGCTTAGAAAACAGATGAAGATCTGTGAGCAGCAATATGGTTTCATGCCGAGAAAGAGCACTACAGATGCAATGTTTGCTGTGAGAATACTGTTGAAGTACAGAGAAGGTCAGAAAGAGTTACATTGTGTGTTTGTGGACTTAGGAAAAGCTTATGATAGGGTGCCAAGAGAAGAGCTGTGGTATTGTATGAGGAAGTCTGGAGTGGCAGAGAAGTATGTTAGGGTAGTGCAGGACATGCACAAGAATAGTGTGACAATGGTGAGATGCACAGTCAGAATGACAGACTCATTCAAGGTGGAGGTGGGATTACACCAAGGATAAGCTCTGAGTCCTTTCTTGTTTGCAGTGGTGATGGACAGGATGATGGATGAGATCAGACAGGAGTCCCCATGGAGTATGATGTTTGCAGATGACATTGTGATCTGTAGTGAGAGTAGAGAGCAAGTTGAGTCTAGTCTGGAGAGGTGGAGATATGCTTTGGAGAGAAGGGGAATGAAAGTCAGTAGAAGCAAGACTGAGTACATCTGTGTGAATGCGAGGGAGCCCAGTGGAATAGTGCAGTTACAAGGAATAGAGGTGGTGAAAATAGATGAGTTTAAATATTTGGGGTCAACTGTTCAAAGTCATGGAGAGTGTGGTAGAGAGGTGAAGAAGAGAGTGCATGCAGGGTGGAGAAAGGTGGCAGGAGTGATTTCTGACCGAAGAATATCAGCAAGAGTGAAGGGGAACGTTTACAAGACAATATTGAGACCAGCTGTGTTGTATGGTTTAGAGACTGTGGCACTAACAAAAAGACAGGAGGCAGAGCTGGAGGTGGCAGAGCTGAAGCTGTTGAGATTCTCTTTGGGAGTGACAAGAATGGACCAGATTAGGAATGAACATATCAGAGGGACAGCTCAGGTGGGATGGTTTGGAGACAAAGTCAGAGAGGCAAGATTGAGATGGTTTGGACATGTGCAGAGGACGGACCCAGGGTATATAGGGAAAAGGATGCTGAGGATGGAGCCACCAGGCAGGAGGAGAAGAAGGAGGCCAAAGAGGAGGTTTATGGATGTGCTGAGGGAGGACATGCAGGTGGTTGGTGTGACAGAAGAAGCTACAGAGGACATCGTGAGATGGAAATGATTGATCTGCTGTGGCGACCCCTAACGGGAACAGCCGAAAGACAAGAAGTCTACTCCACACAGATTTACCATAGAGTGCCATACTGTTTGTATTTCTTCATAATTGATGTAAATAAAGTCAAAGACATATTCAGACTTGGAAATGTACATGTATCCATCCCCCAACTCATTTGAAGAAAACTGGCAATAAAACTGGTTATTTACAGGTATTATACCAAAGAGGCCCATTATCTTGGCTTTTATATTTTTATTTAATTCATGTCATGATGTAGTAGTGATCAGTTTGCACTGTGAGGGTAAAGGGCATCATTTTGGAATTTTTTATATATGGATGCTAAAATTTATTTATTTTTTTAATTTGCTGTCATTTCTAAATTAAGATGTGTAATATCTCAAAGGTTCACATACTTTTCGTGTGTGTGTGTGTGTGTGTGTGTGTGTGTGTGTGTGTGTGTGTGTGTTTAACAATATATGCCCTTACTTGTCATCCCATTTCCTGCCAGCCAAGCCTGACCAGGCAGCAGCAGCTGAGATTATGAGGACAACTGAAGAAGTGTTGATCTCCACGCTAGTACCACCTGTCAAGGTTCAGATCAAGGATGCAGCTGCAGCAGAAGTCTCCAATAAGGAAACAGTTCTGGCCAAGCAGACACTGCCACCACACCTCACTGGCACTCAAGGTTTGGACTGCAGGCAACTTCATAGTCATATAAATCTGTTTCTTATTTTAGTAGATCTTTCATACAATGCCATCCTGAATGCTTTCAGATGCTTCAGACATAGAATCAGTGGTTTTGGAAGAGTGTCCACAGCAGGTCTCACACCATCTCCCAGCTGGTTTGCAGCAGGCGTGGGAACAGGAAGCCCAGCAGCCAAAGTACCCATTCCTTTTCAACTTCAGAAACACATTTCTGAAAATTCAAACTTAAAAATGAACAACAGGCAAAGAGTTACAATCTCAGTTCTCTTACAGTGTTTCTAAGTCAATAAGACAAATGTTTTACAGCTGAAGTAGAGGCATGAAACTGTTGGAGGGTTTTTTTCTCCCCTTTTTTGCACTTTGAAAATGTGCACATTTTGCAGTAGTATGTCATATAGTATATTTCATCTTTAGGCCGCTAGAGGGCAACACAAGACCAGCATGCATTGAGGAGGAGAAGCATGTGGAGAAAGCAACAGAACCACCTGGTGAGATTTGAGACAAAAAAAAACCAACAGATTTTTCAGTCTGAATATTATGTTCTTGAACCATCGCTTGTCTTCTGTAGGTGTAAGACTGTGTGAGGAGCAACTTTTCATGAAGTTGTGTTCCCCGGCACACAGACGTACTGCTGCCCTTGCAGTCCTGTCAGCCCAGTCCTCCATGGATGAATCATCCTCCTCTCTGGCTTCCCGTTCACGCTCTGTCTCCCCGCTGCGCTCAAAAAATCGTGATGCCTTCCTGATTGGTCTGTCCACTGGCATGTTTGATGCAAATAACCCCAAGGTAATGACTTGATACACACACACTAGATTTGTTTTTGTTTTTCTTTTTTTTTTTTTCTTTTAGTAAAAGCACAACAACATAAGAAAATTATTATTTTATGTTTACTTCATGGTATTTATATAGTAAGACTATGATCACCCCTTGCATATTTGCTGGAAGTTCACCACTCTGTGGTAGTTCGTAAGCATCTATTATGAAGATATCAGATGGACAACTTCCCTGGTGCTTCCCTTTGTTTACCATTTTGTCATGTACTTGTTCGTTAGCTTGCCAGTGGACGTCTGGTAGACATTAGTTTTATCCGTGTGTTATCTGTTTGCATCTGGAAGAGCTGTACTGAGAAAGTAGGTGACAAATTATTTCAATCTGTTACTAATCAGTTTACTCAGTCTGTCACAGTGTGACGACACCTTTAACTGTCCTAGTAGCTTTGATGAGTGTATCGTAGAAAACAGTGCAGCCAAAGCTAATTCAATTCAAACATACACAATCTGGCAACACACACAATTTGTGCATGCTTGGCATTCATGGCTTTTGACGAGCGGAACATTGAACAATCAGAAGTTGACAGCCATCCTGTTCTGACAAATCTTGTTTCAGAAAGGAGCGAGAAGTCTGTAACAGTGGCTGCCACTAGTGGAGTGTTTAGGGTGATTAAAAGCCTCCTGTGTGCTAAAATGGAGATGATTTCATAAATATGAGATGTATGTTGCATGGGTGATTACCCACTTGCTATTCAGAGGTAAATGCTTTGGCATGATAATGTTAACAAAGCTCTTCAATACATTACTGTTTGAATATTACACTTGATAAAAGTTTCATTCATTTTTCCTCTATGTGACTTTGACATTGATTCCTGCATCACGTCTGTACCCACATCAGTCAAGTGCTCCACATATACACCTCACTCATTCACCTTTGCCACGCTGATAATTTCACAGAACTCTCCTTTACTCAGCTCAGCTTGATATTGAATTTGTTGCTCTGCTTTTATGAATTAGTCAGCTAGTGCGACCTGTCGCTACCTCTGCCAAGGATGTTATATAATTGCCAGCTGTGCTCGATTTGTTTGCACGACTGAAAACATTTACAGTCAGTCTCCATGAAACCTGGGGAAATGGTAAAAAAAAAAGATCATTGGGAAGGAATCCATTAAATTTTTGTTGATCACATTTCAGATTTGGGTGTTGGAAACTTTCTTTACTTTCATTCACAATGTATGACAAAGCATTTTTCAACATTTTGATCCATTTAAAAAAGCATTTCTAGGATTGCTTGGTCTTAGCGGTGGCTACAGCTGTGCTCTTTGAGTGCCAATTTAATTTTCTGTTCATGTCATCGGTGGCTTACACATCAAAGCTTATTGTTTGTGATCTTAACAGATGCTGCGGACGTGCTCTCTACCAGACCTCAGACGTCTCCCTAAAGTGTCCAGTGAGGCTGCTGTTGCTCCAGACAACAACCTGGAAAGTGAAGACCTGGATGAAGCTGATAAAGAAGATGATGACCAGTCAGAGACGGAAGAGTAAGACCAAGTCAACACAAAGGAAAAAACAAAGACATGCTTATTGTGCCCTCACTTTGTGTTTAAATATGTTTGCTGGAGACTACAGTCTATGTTGCATGTTTCATTGACTCTAATTGTAAAGCTGTAGAGTTTCTTTGTAAAATACCACAAATAAAAGCAGCAGCTTGAAGATTAAATGTTAAATTTAGGTAATATTGTAGATTTTGGGTAAAAAAAAAAAAAATGCATAAATGGAACCAGAAGTTGTCATCTAATAAAAATGACAATGTGTTCTGTTCCTAGTGTGTTTGAAGATGACGACCTTCAGGATGTCCGGGCCTCCATGGAGAGACTGCTGCAAGAAGAGGAAGTCTTAATGAGACGTCCTGCAGAAGTTGGAGGACGAGACTTCAGTGGAAACCGCCCAGAGGGTGATGATCAAGTCCTTTTCAATAGGATAGCAGCTGAAATTGGAGACAACCATCACTTGGGTGTAGATGATGACAATGATGACGTGGAGGAGGAATGTTCTAATGGGAGTCCTGGTGATGAGGAAGCAGGAGAGCTGCTTTCGAATGGTGATGAGACCCACAGTAATAACAGTCAGCTCAATGAAGAATGGCATTCAGGTAAGAAAAGTGACGTAATTGGTTGCATGTAGTTAGCGGTGTCAATGTCTTTATTATTTGGTTGGGCAGTTACAGGAACTGATGAGGTAATGTTTACAAAAGGTGAAATCATTGGACCAGGCCGTGACTGTAAATTATGTAGTTCATGTGCAGATGGATGGGTGCGGATGTGGAAACCTTGTATTTTTCTTATTTTTGAATTGTCAGTGTACCTAATTTTGCTGCTCATGCTAACTCACCTCTTTGTCAGTGTGATTCACAATACAAACAGTTGGTGACAGTTCTGAATAATCTGTTCTCTGAAACTGTAGTTGTTGACAGAGCCGTTAAACATTAGATAACTATGTAGCAATGACTTGATTGAATTTTTCGGACAGCAAACCTTAACATATTTTGTTTTGACAGTTTTCCAAAACAGTAAATGTCCAAAAGACGTTTGTTACATCAAACATTATTAAAGGATAGGAGCATAGATAAAAGAATGCTGAAACTATGCAAGGTGATGTGATGCAGCACGTCAGTGTTTTTTTGTGAGATAAAGAAAAGTTCAGAGACACACATACATATACTCCTCTGTGTCTGGAGTTCTTACTCCTGGTCCGCATCTGTTGTTGACTAGTTTGCTATTTATTAAATAATTCTGTTGTTGTGGAAACTTCAGAGTCCTTGATCACCAGGTGAGAGTCTATGTGTTTTAGCTGTGCTCAATTGTTCAAAAAGATCTCCTTAAAGGTCTCCAGAAAAGTCAGAAAAAGATAAGTCCCAACGCAGCAGTTTTATTTTGCCAGAAAAGGAAGCAAAATTCAGTCATCAAGAACACCGCTATCGTAGACTGAACGGTCCACCCTGCCTTCACTGTGCATGCGTCATTTGGGACCACAGCAGCACATCTGAGACTGACTCTCTTCACCCAAAGCAATCAAAGGGAATAATGTGATTATTACCCATCAGATGACAAGGTAATCATTCTAAAGTCAGTTTTAAGCAGAAATGAGGCCATTTTAAGCAGAAACGAGACGATAATCGCCTCATTTCACTACTGACGCATCGAAATGACATCAGGCGTCTGCCGTGGTGTTGCTGTGATCTGATCGGTCTGCCGTCTTTTATGATGAAATAATGCTGGATTTATGTGGAAATGATTGTTGTACAAAAGCTTCAGATATCTGTCGCTGAGATAGATGATGACTGGAGTGCAGTTTGAAGCAGAAACGAGGTGATAATCGGTGGATCGCAGCTGACGCTTAGAAATTATGATGCTGATTCTCCGAAATGATGCATGCGCAGTGAAGGCACGGTGGACTGATTTTTAGTGGTGACCGTTCGGTCTGTGACACCAGAACAGCTTCAGAACACTGGTTTGCATTCATCTTATATACTGTGAGGAGGGTAATTTCTCCACCCCAAAAGGCTGGTCTTTTCTAAATGTAGCAAGTCTTACACCAGTAGAAACATCTGTGGATGATACCATTTTTGGGAAGTATCCAGGTTTGGTGAGATCACTTTTCAGGAAAGTTCCCAGGTCTTGTGAGTTCAACTCTGGGTCATGGAAATTCACCATTCAGGGCTTTGCAGGTGCAGGACTTCTTTTTTTTTTTTTTTCCTTCCTGCTTTGGCCCTCTGTTAGAGCTTTCATTGATCCAGTCTTTTTTAAAACCTAAAACCACCATAATTTTCCACTGGCATGTTTAATTCAATTTTCCGTATTTAAAAATTAAGTTCTTTACTAAATTTTTACCATTAATTTCAATTTCTTGTCTGATGGCATTTTAAAAACAGCATACATTTTTCACACAACATATGTTTTTGCATACAATATTTGAATGTATTAGGTGTGTTTTTCTAAATGCTGTTAACTAGTCTGTGCAGTGAGTATATACTTATCCTTTTAAGCATATTAAATGTCAGCAATACAAAACATAATCATCTTATGGCATTTGCACATCATCACAATATGTTTGTTATTACCACATTACTTGTCTTTGTAAAAAAAAAAATGACACCACATTCCCCCATTTGTGACGAAAGGTTACACTCGTTATCTATCAGTTTTGCAGTACTCCATCAATAACGAGAGGCCCATAATCATATCAGCACCATATGATCCTAAGGGTAAAGGAGTGAGGAGTAATTGATCTATATCAGCACTGACAGGGATCCATACACAACAATGAGCTTACTGCGACCCCATGAGGATTTATCAGAGTACATTGTGTTATAATATTCCAAAGATAGCAATGTTTAGCCTTGTGATTAGGTCTTAATTCTACTTCAGTTTATGCTTCATAACAAGACATGCAAAGTGGACACAAAATAATATCCCTTGGGGCATAATACTTTGATTATTCTTGATGATAACGCACATAAAATGGATGCAAAAGGATATATCTTGGTAACAAAAAACACACAAAACAAAAAAATGTATCTGTGGTCAGTGACTCAATTTCAGTTTAGTTTTCAATTTATTTCATTTTACATAGCACCACATCACAATAAAGCTGCCTCAGAGTGCTTCACACGAGTAAGGTCTAACCTTACCAACCCCTAGAGCAAGCACACAGGTGACTGATGATACTGCGGAAGAAACCTCATGCAGACTAGACTCAGAGATGACCCACTGCTTAGTCCATTCTAACAGTTATAAGGTTTTTACAAAGTTTTGCAAAGCTGACGAAACAGGAAATCAAAACAACATGAAAAATGAGGTGCAGTTGTTGAGATGACCACGCAAGCATTTATGTCACAGACAGGAGTGGGGTGTCATCCAGCGCCCTAGGGTGCAGGGCCAGTGTTTAGTCATCATGCTGTCAATGGGCCTGACGCAGTCAGTCCAGTATCCTGTGGTCCACAGCTGCCAATCCCGTGCAATGCCTTTGATATCTCAGACAGAGAGAAAAAGAGTAGAATCAGTTGGCCGGAAAACTACACCTAAGGTATAATTCACCGGCAGTAAATTGACAGGAAAGCAGAGAAAATACTAAGGTGATTGTTGGCCGCTAGCCCTAAGCTTCACTAACAGACCCAGAATTTAGAAAAAGTTGAGGCCAAGAACTGTACCATGACTAATAAAATTAATTTAAAAGAATAGGAAGCATATTTCCATACTATGCCAGTATGCTAGCCATACAAGAGGGAGAATAAATGCGTCTTAAGGCTGGACTCGAATGTCTATACAGAATCTGACTGCTTTATCTCCGCAGGGAGATCATTCCACAAAACAGGTGCACGATAAGAAAATGCCAAATCAAACAAGTCATACAGGTTACATTCTGTGGGGACTGTTTCAGCTGCTGCACCTTCCCCTGACTCTGACATATTTTCTCCTTCTCCTGTATCTGATACACTCTCCTGATCTCTTGTATCGGATGTACTTTCACCTTCTCTTGTATCCGACCTTCTCTCACTATCTGTGCTACATTCTAGACCTGCTCTAGGTGCCAACGAACCACTACTCATTGGAATTATACTTTCACTTCATTGTCTTTCAGCCAGTCTTTGTGATCTTCTCTGTCCTTGGTGCTCTCAAGGCTGTTTAGCTTCCAGTGGTATAGAGGTGTCACTGTACCTTTTCGATGCATGCAGCTGTCTAGCTTCCAGTGGTAGGGAGGTGTTGCCATCCCTTTCAGGTGCGCTTGCAGTCTTCCCTGGATCACTTGCTCTGCAGCAATGGTTTAGATGGAACCAAAGTCTCTTACCCTCTACTTTCAGCGCATTTGGGGTAGCTAATATCACCTTAAAGGGTCCCTGTCCTCTTCATTTGTCTCGCTTTCATTTGAACACCTTAATGTAGACCCAGTCTCCAGGTTCAACTGTCTTCAGTTCCTCTGGGATGTCATCGTCCTTGTCCTCCTGCACTGCTTTCACCTGTTGAAACACAGCCTTATGTATTTGTACTAAATGTCATAGATAGCAGGTTAGTTCTCTTTCACATTGTTCAAGTGGTGGCCCTTCATATGAGATAAGGGACTGGCATTGGTCTCCCCTTTAGTGCCTTGTGAGGTGTTAGATGTGTTAGTTAGCTTGCGTATACAACATCAAAGCTCATGGCAAAGCATCCACCCACTTAATTTGTATCGACTATCTGCTACAATTTTTGCCAGGTTGGCCTTCCATGTACCATTTGCTCTCTCTACGGTGCCCTGTGACTGTAGGTGGTACACACATCCAAACTTTTGTTTGATTCATAACATTTTTAGAGCAATTTTTATTGTATCAGCTACAAATGAAGATCCATTATTGGAACTGATAGTGTCTGGCAACCCAAAAACAGCGGCCAAAGTCAGCGCGGTATGTCCCGGCTACATTGCGGGAAACACTCGCAACACGCAACTCAATCTTTAAAACACACCAGAGGTCCGTGGACTAACACAGACCTTAACGGCAACGAGCCAAGCCACCAAAATGGTCGTGGAGCAGGAAGTCGGAAAAACACAGAATGGAGCGGCCAAGTCATTGCGATATGTCCTGGCTTGGTTGCACAAAACTAATGCAACATGCAGCTCAATCTGAAAAATTTGGTATAACATCATTTCCATAATCTTCCTTTATAAATCATTGGTTGTTTGGATCAGCAATTTCAAAAATACAACCCCAATTCCAGTGGGACGATGTGTGAAATGTAAATAAAAACAGAATACATTGATTTGCAAATCATCTTCAACCTATATTCAATTGAATACACCACAAAGACAAGATATTTAATGTTCAAACTGATAAACTTTGTTTTTGTGCAAATATTTTGCTCATTTTGAAATAGATGCCTACAACACGTTTCAAAAAAGCTGGGACAGTGGTATGTTTACCACTGTGTTACATCACCTTTCCTTCTAACAACACTCAATAAGCATTTGGGAACTGAGGACACTAATTGTGAGTGTTATGATTAGGTATAAAAGGAACATCCCGAAAAGGCTCAGCCATTCACAAGCAAAGATGGGGTGAGGATCACCACTTTGTGAACAACTGTGTGAAAAAATTGTCCAGCAGTTTAAGAACAATGTTTCTCAACATTCAGTTGCAAAGAATTTAGGGATTCCATCATCTACAGTCCATAATATAATCAGAAGATTCAGAGAATCTGGAGAACGTTTTACACGTAAGCGGCAAGGCCGAAAAACCAACATTGAATGCCTGTGACATTTGATCCCTCAGGTGGCACTGCATTAAAAACTGAAATTGTGTAAAGGATCTTACTGCATGGGCTCAGGAACACTTCAGAAAATCATTGTCAGTTAACACAGTTCGTCACTACATCTACAAGTGCAAGTTAAAACTCTACCATGCAAAGGAAAAGCCATACATCAACAGCATCCAGAAACACCGCCGCCTTCTCTGGGCCCGAGCTCATTTGAAATGGACAGGCGCAAAGTGGAAAAGTGTGCTGTGGTCTGATGAGTCCACATTTCAAATTGTTGTTGGAAAACATGGATATCATGTCCTCCGGACAAAAGACGAGAAAGACCATCCAGATTGTTACCAGCGCAATGTTCAAAAGCCAGCATCTGTGATGGTATGGGGTGTGTTAATGCCCATGGCATGGGCAACTTACACATTTATGATGGCACCATCAGTGCTGAAAGGTACATCCAGGTTTTGGAGCAACACATGCTGCCATCCAAGCAATGTCTTTTTCAGGGACGTCCCTGCTTATTTCAGCAAGACAATGCCAAGCCACATTCTGGACGTGTTACAACAGCGTGGCTTCGTAGTAAAAGAGTCGGGGTACTAGACTGGCCTGCCTGGAGTCCAGGCCTGTCGCCCATTGAAAATGTGTGGCGCATTATGGAGCACAAAATACGACAACGGAGACCCTGGACTGTTGAACAACTGAAGTCGTACATCAAGCAAGAATGGGAAAGAATTCTACCTACAAAGCTTCAACAATTAATGTCCTCAGTTCCCAAACGCTTATTGAGTGTTGTTAGAAGGAAAGGTGATGTAACACAGTGGTAAACACAGCTGTCCCAGCTTTTTTGAAACGTGTTGCAGGCATCCATTTAAAAAGTGAGCAAATACTTCTACAAAAACAATAAAGTTTATCAGTTTGAACATATCTTGTCTTTGTGGTGTATTCAATTGAATATAAGTTGAAGAGGATTTGCAAATCATTGTATTCTGTTTTTATTTGCATTTGACACAATGTCCCAACTTCATTGGAATTGGGGTTGTATACTCAACAAAAATATAAACGCAACACTTTTGGTTTTGCTCCCATTTTGTATGAGATGAACTCAAAGATCTAAAACTTTTTCCACATACACAATATCACCATTTTCCTCAAATATTGTTCACAAACCAGTCTAAATCTGTGATAGTGAGCACTTCTCCTTTGCTGAGATAATCCATCCCACCTCACAGGAGTGCCATATCAAGATGCTGATTAGACACCATGATTAGTGCACAGGTGTGCCTTAGACTGCCAACAATAAAAGGCCACTCTGAAAGGTGCAGTTTTGTTTTATTGGGGGGGGGGGATACCAGTCAGTATCTGGTGTGACCACCATTTGCCTCATGCAGTGCAGCACATCTCCTTCGCATAGAGTTGATCAGGTTGTCAATTGTGGCCTGTGGAATGTTGGTCCACTCCTCTTCAATGGCTGTGCGAAGTTGCGACGACAAACTGGAGTCAGGTCAAGACCCCGATGAGGACGACGAGCATGCAGATGAGCTTCCCTGAGACGGTTTCTGACAGTTTGTGCAGAAATTCTTTGGTTATGCAAACCGATTGTTTCAGCAGCTGTCCGAGTGGCTGGTCTCAGACAATCTTGGAGGTGAACATGCTGGATGTGGAGGTCCTGGGCTGGTGTGGTTACACGTGGTCTGCGGATGTGAGGCTGGTTGGATGTACTACCAAATTCTCTGAAACGCCTTTGGAGACGGCTTATGGTAGAGAAATGAACATTCAATACACGAGCAACAGCTCTGGTTGACATTCCTGCTGTCAGCATGCCAATTGCACGCTCCCTCAAATCTTGCGACATCTGTGGCATTGTGCTGTGTGACAAAACTGCACCTTTCAGAGTGGCCTTTTATTGTGGGCAGTCTAAGGCACACCTGTGCACTAATCATGGTGTCTAATCAGCATCTTGGTATGGCACACCTGTGAGGTGGGATGGATTATCTCAGCAAAGGAGAAGTGCTCACTATCACAGATTTAGACTGGTTTGTGAACAATATTGAGGGAAATGGTGATATTGTGTATGTGGAAAAAGTTTTAGATCTTTGAGTTCATCTCATACAAAATGGGAGCAAAACCAAAAGTGTTGCGTTTATATTTTTGTTTAGTGTATATCATGTAGCAGACAAACAGTTAAATGAAGTTTATAGGATTACAGAAAACGTGCAATAATTCTTTAAAAAAAAAATTAGGCAGGTGCATAAATTTGGGCACTCCAATAGAAAAAAATACAGCAATATTTAGTAGGTCCTCCTTTTGCAGAAACAACAGCCTCTAAACGCTTCCTATAGCTTCCAGTGAGAGTCTGGATTCTGGTTGACAGTATTTTGGACCGTTCTTCTTTACAAAACATCTCAGGTTTGTTGGTTTCAGAGCATGGACAGCCCGCTTAAAATTACACCACAGATTTTCAATAATATTCAGGTTTGGGGACTGAGATGGCCATTCCAGAATGTTGTACTTGTTCCCCTGCATGAATGCCTTAGTAGATTTTGAGCAGTGTTTAGGGCTGTTGTCTTGTTCAAAGATCCAGCCCTGGTGCAACTTCAACTTTGTCACTGATTCATGAACATTGTTCTCAAGAATCTGCTTATATTGACTGGAATCCATGTGACCCTCAACTTTAATAAGATTCCCAGTACCTGCACTGGCCACACAGTCACACAGCATGATGGAACCACCTCCAAATTTTACTGTAGGTAGCAAGTGTTCTTCTTGGAATGCTTTTTCAGTCATGCATACCGCCCCTTGTTATGTCCAAATAACACAATTTTCGTTTCATCAGTCCACAGCACCTCATTCCAAAATAAAGCTGGCTTGTCCAAATGTGCTTTAGCATACCTCAAGTGACTTTGTTTGTGGCATGTACGCAGAAAAGGCTTCCTCTGCATTACAGCATCATACAGCATTTCTTTGTGCAAAGTGCGCTGTATAGTGGAACAGTGCACAGAGACACTATCTGCAGCAAGATCATGTTGTAGGTCTTTGGAGCAGGTCTGTGGGTTGACTATGACTGTTCTCACCATCCTTCGCTTCAGCTTATCTGAGATTTTTCTTGGCCTACCACTTCAGGCCTTAATTAGTACTGTGCCTGCGGTCTTCCATTTCCTCACTATGTTCCTCACAGTGGAAACTGACAGCTGAAATCTCTGAGGTTGCTTTTTGTATCCTTCCCCTAAACCATGATGATGAACAATATTTGTTTTCAGATCATTTGAGAGTTGTTTGGAGGCTCCCATGTTGCCACTCATTAGAAGAGATGCAAAGAGGGGAAACATTTGCAAATGGCCACCTTAAATACCCTTTCTCATGATTGGATTCACCTGTGTAAGGAGGTCAAGGGTCATTGAGCTTACCAAACCAATTTTGTGTTTCGATAATTGGTGCTAAATGTATTCAAATCAATAAAATGACAAGGGTGCTCAAAATTTATGCACCTGCCCAATTTTGTTTAAATAATTATTGCACACTTTCTGTAAATACTATAAACTTCATTTCACTTCTCAAATATCAGTGTGTTTGTCTGCTATATGATTTATTTAACTGAAATTTCTGATCCAGACATCCAATGATTTATAAAGGAAAATCATGAAAATTATCAGTGGTGCCCAAACTTTCGCATACAACTGTATAAATTTTAGATTGTGTTGGATTCAGACATAAATCAAGCGATTTCTCCATAATGACCTGGGCAGATTCTCAGCCAGTCATTCAGATACCACTAATGAATCAGCAGATAAAAAAGGTCTCCTTACCTCTGAGAATTTAGGGCACGCTTGTGGGTCTGAAGACATGCTTGTTACCCCCCCCCCCTAGACGGATCAGAGCTCCCTTCAACTCGAACTCCTGTCCCAGCATGAGGTGCCAATAAATATCATGCAGACTGTTTGTTGTTAGCACGTCGCTTGTCTTTGGTAAAAGTTTCACCATACTATCACTTCATATGATTGCTTTTATACCTCAACTGCATTCTTTTTCGAAGAGTGGTCCGTGGGCCACTGGTGGTCTGTGAGTGACACCTAGTGGCCCATGACTATATTGATGAAATATCACTTTTTAAATTACTATAATATTCTAATTTAAGCATTCTAATTGAAATGACTCCAAAGCCTCATACTAGTATACTGTTCTGCTATACTGTTGTTGTGTCGTGGAAAGTAGATCCATTGCATTTGGATATTTGGTGGGTTAGGTCGTCTGAGAGGGTGTTTGTTTTTTGTTGTTGTTGTTTAAGTGGTTCTTGGTTTGAAAAAAAACTGCTCTGCTGCACAATAGATGGCACTGAAGAGGATCAAGGTGCAGAGTCTGAACATCATGACAGCATCTTTAGTCGTCTGGAAGAGCTCCGCTTCAACCTGGAGCAACAAATGGGCTTTGAGAAGTTAGTTGAAGCCTACAATAAAATTAAGGTATTGTGCACAAAACAGTCAAAAGCTACAGGATAAAATACATTGCTCATATTGTCTTTCTTTTCTTTCTTTTTTTTTTTTTCCTGTGGGACTTCTAAGGCAATACATGAAGATGAAGATGAAAATATCGACCTGGGTTCCAGTATGGTCTTAAGCATTTTGGGAACTGAGCACCAGCATCTGTATCCCAACATCCTTCATCTGGTGATGGGAGACGGTGCATACCAAGAAGGTCAGTTTTGGAGTTAAGTTTTGTAATTTTGTTGTATTTAGCTGCGTCTGTACTAAAATATTTTCTCCAGAGTGTTTTATTTCTAGTAAATTTAAACAAAAATTGTAACAATTTTAAATAACACTGTGCAAAAGAAGAACACAAGAAAAAATGGCTGTAATACGCATCATTGTATTGATGAGCATGGCGTGCTCAACCAGTCGATCGTCGGCTAAGTTCCTGTTGATTGCATGACCGTGCTTCTGTAACGGACAGTGCTGCTATAATGGATTGATGCAGAAGGTGGCAGCACTGCACCAATAATAATAATAATAATTCTTCTTCTTCTTCTTCTTCAGTGCAGGATGCAGAGGAGAAAAAAATGAAAACAAGAAAAAAAAATGTTTTTGAAGCAACATAACAGTTTAAAGAGCCAAAATAAGTTGCACTGTGCACACAAACAGTACATAAACAGTTCAAAAGCACAAATAAGCCTAGGACTAGCCTGTAACAACACAACAACAAACAACTCAAAATTCCACAACACTTAATTAAAGTTGGACAAGTTGTTCCCTACCTTAGCTGGACTTCTGGCACTGAGAGGAGGCAAGAAGTAAGAAAGGCTAAATCCAAAAGCTGTGCATATTTAACATGGTTTGAACATTTCAGAAATCCTTTAATTTCAGGCAGCAATTTAGAAAACCGTTCCGGAAATTTACCTCTGCTGACCCACCTAAAGTCTGTGTGCTGCAGTCCTCCAGTTGCACATGAAGTAACGCAAAATAAATAAATAAATAGCTTGTATTTAGGGACTCAGTAGCACATGTGCACACTACAGTGTGTACTGTTAATTAACCTTTAGATTCCAAAAATATGCACGATGGACAAATAAACATGTATTGGACAAAATATTGGATGTTATTTGATGCAGTCTGGACAAAGGGAATTGTCAGATGGGCATGGTATTTTATTATGATTTTATATTATTTTGTTTAGTAAGTAGATTGCAGGGTAAACTGTATGAATTATTGTTGTTTTTATTATTATTAACAAATGCATGAACCAACATTTCTCGAGAAAATGTGAAATTTTGACTTACTGGGTGCATTGTTGAGAAATGTTGATTTCTCAGAATGCAAAAGATGGAGAACCACACACTACTTTTTCTGTGCCCGGCTTAAAGCTTATCAATCGCCCCGTAAGTCATACCAGAGTATACAGTAAGTCATGGTACCTCCTAAAGTAGTAAAAAACAAACCCTGCGACTTATACTCTGGAAAATATGGTAAAAGTAGTGTGTGTGTTTGAGTTTCTGGGGTTGTGGGTTTAGTCTCCTCAATGTGACTGAATGATATCAGTAAATAAGATGGCCTTCCTCTCCCTTCTTTCCTCTTGTAGATAATGATGAATAGTGGTTTTGTTTAGTGGAGCTGCTGGAACCTGAGACAATCGAAGCTATTTGATGTCTTCCTATGATGCACATCATGGACAGAAGGATCTATGCATGAAGTGTTGGAACATGCTTCAATCTGCATGATGAGTACCACTGAGGCCATCATTTGTGCTCCATCAGCAGCTGACACTACTGTTCATTCAAAAGTGCACTGTCAAATACACATTTTATTCACCAGTTAACATTTATGTCAAATATTTGTTGTGATAAATTAATGCTTATATTGTTGAATAGTAGCATAAACACAAATTCAGTTTGTTTGAGGTTTGGTTCAAATTCATTTTGGTACTACATTTCATTTTTTACAATATTTCAGCTCTGGTCCTCTCAGGAAATCACTACAAACTCCAAAACAGAAACCATATGTGCAGTGCTTTCTCTGAAACTACTGAACCTCATTTTCTCACAACCTTTTTCACAGAACATTTTCACACAATTTTGACATATTTCCTGACAATTTATTGAATTCCAGTTCACATTAAGATGCACTATTGTCATGTCATTCTGTTTTGAGATGTATTCAGAGTGTTGATGGTGAGGTCATTCACCAGCTAAGTTAGTTTATGTCAATAAAACAAATGTGGTCTTTGCACTAATAAAAGCTTTTAAAAAAAAAAAAAAAGAAACGAGTCACATTTTTTATTGTTTTCTGCCTCACGTTTGTTTGGGTATTACAGTGCTATAAAATGTTTTGCTCCATCACAGCCACCACCTCAGCCCTGACTCCTTGTCTTTTTTTTTTTTCTTTCTTCCTCATCTGTTATGTACTCTGTTCCCTCCATTGTGTGTGTGTGTGTGTGTGTGTGTGTGTGTGTGTGTGTGTGTGTGTGTGTGTGTGTGTGTGTGTGTGTGTGTGTGTGTGTGTGTGTGTGTGTGTGTGTGTGTGTGTGTGTGTGTGTGTGTGTGTGTGTGTGTGTGTGTGTGTGTGTGGAGTCTAGTCATTCATTCCAGCTGTGCTGTGATTAATCTCAACACCTGCTTCCCATCTATTTATCTGCTGCTGTACTTCTAACCCGGCTCTTCAACCACACCTCACCAGATGGCATGTTTTTGCCAGCTTGGGTCATTAATCACAGCCGTCTCATTGATTGCTATTTTGCTGTTTTTTTGTTGTTTTTTTTACCATGAAGAGTATCATGAAGCTCCACATCAGACAAACCAAATAGACACTCAGAAAAACAAATGGCTTGACAAGGAGGCCCAATTATTTCTCTTCATAGATACCACAGAGACTCAAAGATTGTCCTCACATTTGAGGTGAAATTAAGAACAATAGCAAGTTAAGTTACACCCGAACTCAAGTGACCTCCCATCACCAGTCACACAGCCAATTTCATGATATCACTGTGACCCCACAAAAGATAAATATTTGAGTCTCACTACTCCAAGTAGAACTGATGAAGCCTTTCTGGATGAAGAGCAGAACATCTTCAAGGAATTAAACGAGTCCAGTTGTCAACTCATCCTGCTTAGATCTCTGGGCTTGTTTCATCTGCACCACTGACATGCAACTGACGTCTCACACAGCCACCAAACCGTGTCGGGTCTTGGGAAGTTGTCTTGCAGCCCTGTCAGTTGTTCCATCTGCCACTTGTCTGTGCCTCACTTCCATGCAGTGTGCTTCCCCGAGACCCCACAAAACATCAAAAGATATAATAAACCAGATTCCCCTCATACCAACTCTGCTTTTCTGCTCTGCTACTGGGTTCATCTTCAGTTTCCCACAACAATATGAACCAGTCATGGATCCAACAAATGTGTTGCATCAAGCTGTCACCAACCAGGTGGTATTGGTTGGACAGTATGAGCAGTCAACCTGTTGATCTAGGTATGCTATCAAACACGTCTAACTTTGGGACACAGGTGCTAACCCTTACCTCCCACAGCCCAAACCCTATGCAGGAGACCTGTGTAAATACAGAACATTTCTTATCCAATATTCACTGCTATTTCAGCAGCAACCCTTTATGTTTTCCTCAGACTGCTAAGATAATCTACATCATGAGGCTGTTAATGTGACGACAGACTGGAGTGGGCCACCACAGTGTGTCAACATGAAACATCTTTTAGTTCATCCTACATCAATTTCTTGGCCAAAGTGAAAAAACCCCCACTATCCTGTTCAGGGAACAGATGCTAGAACTTGTCTCATATATGCAAAAGGTAGCATCTCACTGGGCTGAGACTGGTGGAGAGTAGGTGGAGACGCAGTCACGCCAAAACAGGTGAACAGCCGAGAACTTTTTCATGTGGAACGAATCTTGCTTCTAACACGTTCATGCCTGGTTGCCAACTGTCAGCTGAGTGCTGCCTGGAGAGGTGTAGAAAATAAAGCCACAAATCTTTAGTAGTCCACACGTACATCACACGCAAAAGTCGAGCAGCACTGGTGTGCCCTTTGCAGGTGCAAGGATTTGCGCACGAATGTTGCACAGCATTCTCATGGATGTTAAACACCACTGGCATGACTGGCACATTTGCACACACGGTGTTCAGGATGGATGTGGATGGTTGTCTACAGCCACCCTGTGAAAATTCCCCCAACTTTAGGCAGAAAGAGTGTAGCCTATTCCAGCAGTCATAGGGCGTGAGGCGGGGTACATCCTGGATAGGACGCCAGTCTGTCGCAGGGCCACATACAGACAGACAAATGCATTCACACCAGCACGCACACCTACAGACAAAGTTTTCAGTCCACCTAACCCGCATGTCTGTGAATGTGGGAGGAAGCCGGAGCACCCAGAGGGAACTCAAGCAAACAATGGGGGAACACACAAACTACACACAGAAAGGCCACAGGTGGGAATCGATCCAATGACCTTCTTGCTGTGAGGCAACGGTGTTTTATATTTTCTTTTTTCTGAGGACCGGAGGACAGCCACTCGTGGACTTGCAGAACGATGTCCCTGACCTGCGTCTTATGAATGTTATTGTCCCAGTGGTCCCATTGTCCTCCTGGGAATCAAACTACAATTCTCAGATTGCTGGGGCTCCGTGATCCTTTGGAAGCCTCTTAAATGCACATGCAGGCTCCATGATCCTTTGGAAGTGCTCCAATAAAAATAAAAGAATGAATCCATAGTGCTGGCATAGTCCTCAAACCCCACACAGGTGACATCCAGCACGCTGTACATGCGTGCATGGGGACTGTTCGTGGACCGGCAGCATTAAACACATTTCTGCTCCAGTCCTCAAAAAAAAGAAAATATAAAACAAACTAGAAGCACTCAGAGAGTGCAAACCTCCACCAAGGCCATAGGGTCACTGACCCTAAAGAGATACCCTCCTGGCACAGTGATCTATTCAACAGTTCAGTGTTACAACCAAAACTATGATACATACACTTTTCTTTCCTGTATATTTGACATCCTTGACCATGAAAACATAACACTAGAACTTGGAATCACTTTTATGTCTTTATTAGTTGAAAAGTTATTGTATAAAAACGATTTTTCGGTAATGGCGGTTTGCTTCTGGATCTAGCTCCATAACATTTGAAGCTACATCAAATCTGATGACACCTTACTGAATCAGTACAGATTGAGCTACAGTCTGGTGTTAGTTGTGCATCTGTAGCTTCATTTGTCACCTCACACTGACACATTTTCTATTTTCCCTATATTTTTGCATATTCTGGATCACCAGATCCGAAATCCGGATCCGATCATCACCAAACTTTGTTGTTTGATAGAACATTTGACTATGTTACACCTCAATTTTTTTTCAAGCCTTTCTGCCTTGTTTTTGTGGAGTTAGAAACTAGAATGTCAAAATTCCCCCTATCCCGCACTGGTGAAGAATCCGTTAAAAAATTCCTGGATCCGGATCGTGATCCAGATCACCACTAAAATTTAATCACTTGTTCCTCTTGTTATTTCCAACCACTCCACAAAATTTCATCAAAATCCATTCAAAACCTTTTGAGTTATCCTGCTGACAGACAGACAAACAAACAAATGTGACCAAAAACATAACTTCCTTGGCGGAGGTAATTAATTAAAGAGAAAAACACAATAAATCTGGTTTGTGCGGCTCATCCGTGGCCCCCCTGTTGACGTGCGTGTATGGTGGGTGGTTGCCAGCCAGGTGGCTGAAGGCTGCTAGACTTGCTCAGCCACTTCTAGAAGCACTGTTCTGCTCCTCTCCAGTCATTTAAAAGGAAAAGTGTGTGTCAACCTCTCACAGGTTGTCTCATGTTGCGCATGTTCTGAGTTGAGGAGACTACATGGAGAGCGGTACGAGACGCACGTCCGACTATCTGGCAAGGAAGTGTGTTGCACAATTTTTTTGGTCTGTTGAAAAATCAAGCGATACACGGGCACCCCCCCTGCGACTCAGGTAAAGGGGTGACGAACGGCTGCGTACATTGCACAGATTCCCTTGCGGATCCTGTTCACAAGCTGTCCGAGCCCAGTGAGATACTACCCCAAGTAGTAGGACTAAGTCCTGTGTAGGTCCTGATGCCCATGCTAATACTTGAAATCTGTAGGGTGAGGTGAATGAGAGTCTATGACTTATATGCTGACAATCTGAAGCAGCTTACAACCCATGTCAAGGCTGGAACCCATTTACAGCTGGGTGGACTGAAACAATGCAGATGAAGCGTCTTGTCCAAAGAGCATGACCGGTTGCCTACACATGTGACAAGGGGGATTGTCGCAACCTCCTGCAATTCCACAGATAAATTAGCAGATCTCCCTGCTCACTCCAGCCAGACATGTTAGTTTTAGGTGATTTCAGCCAAAATTTCCCTACCAAGGAACAAAAGTCCAGTTGACCTGACTCAACCTGCTTGGATCTCTGAGCTCGTTTTATTCTCACCACTTACACTCAACCAACTTCTCACACAGCCACTAAACCATGTCAGATCCCCAGGACTCACCTTGCAGAAACTTATCATGCAACAATGCACTTAAGGTGGTAGGTGTTTGTAGACCACCCTCAGCTGTTTCTGGTGCTGTTAATAAATTAGCAGATTTCCTCACTCACAAGAGCCAATCACAGATGTTAGTCTGAGGTGATTTCAATCAAATTTGGCTTATTAATGACTAAAAATTCTTTCAAGGAAATTTGTGACAATCTTGAGAAACCAACCAGACCCAATCCAAGGTAAATTCTGTCAGCTTCTCCCTTTTTCGTTGAAGTGGCCACATCTGCTGTGGCCACTTCAACGGATCTGCATGTCAATGTCGATGGATCTGCATGTCGATTTGACACAAGCTTTATGCTGGTTCCCCTTCCTGAAGCAACTCCACATTACATGGAGAATGGGCAGAGGTGGTCTTGAACCAGGAGCCTTCTGCTCTGGAAACAAGCACACAAACCACTTGGCCGTCACACTGTCTTGCTCCAATCTGAGGGATCCTTCAAAATCAGTACTGAGTGATTGAAATCAGTACTGATTTTGACTGTGGTCCTCTCTAGCCTGTGTTGGGGGTTCTAAACAGAAAAGATCAACATCTAGAATCATTATCAAAAGAAATGAAAACATTCAGTGAACAGGGTTTCATCAGTCACCTTATAGAGTACAATAGATATCATCCCTCAGAAATCCAGGACACAGATTTGGCCTTTGACTATTTCACAAAATCATTTATCACTACCTCACAGTGGTCCTGCCCTGATTTCTGCAGACATTGTGGAATCACATTACATTTCACGTCTCCTAGCTGAAGCCCAGATCTACAGGCTTTCTGTGCCCTCCTGCCATTTACCCTCTAATCTCCCACTTTTGGTGGCCATCCCACCTTTACAGTCTAGGACCTGCTGGATGTTCATCATCGGGTTGGGGTCTTGTCATCCAGCCATTTCATGTTTCCCCTCCTCTCCAGGTCATGGGTTTGTTATTTTTATGCATTTTTTGTTGTTGTTTTACTTCTGAGTTATTTCATGTGTGTATGTCCTCTTGCTTAAACTTCACTTGTGAACTTACAGACACAGTCACTTCAGAATTTGGCAAAATTAAATTATGGTTTGACATCAATAAGTTATCACTAAACTTGAACAAAACTAAATTTATGGTGTTTGGCAGCAGTAGACTGAATAATCAGGTGCAGACAAAGTTACAGGATGTAAACATAGAATGAGTATATATTACAAAAATCCTTGGAGTAATGGTAGATGACAAAATTGGCTGGAAACCGCACATTACATACATGCACGCTAAATTATCTAGAAGTATTGCAGTTATGGCAAAAGCAAAGCATTTCTTGGATAACAAATCACTTCATATTTTGTATTGTTCACTGATTTTAGCTGATCTAACCTACTGTTCAGATGTGTTGGGTAACACTTATAAGACTTCTCTACATTCACTCTTTATACTGTTAAAAAAAAAGTGAGCCATTTGAATTCACAATGTTGGGTTTGTGATCATACTAGTGCATTATTTTTAATATCTAAAATACTAAAACTCTATGACATTATTGAATTGCAAACAGCACGGTTTATGTTTAAAGTTTATGTGTAAAGAGGATGGTTGCCAGCAGTTTCGCAGAAAAAAAGATCAAGAAGGCTCCAGGACCTGATGGTGTCTCTCATGTCTGACAGCATGTGCTCATCAGCTGGCTCCTATCTTCACCTGGATTTTCAACAGCTCTCTGGAGTTGTGCGTGGTTCATCCCTGCTTCAAACGCTCCATTATTATCCCAGTCCCAAATAAACCCTCCATAACAGGACTAAATGACTACAGGTCCATCACCCTGATATCTGTAGTCATGAAGTCTTTTGAATGGCTGGTGTTTGAGCCACCTGATAGACATCACAGGACATCTGTTGGACCCCCTGCAGTTTGCCTACTGGGCAAACAGGTCAGTTGAGAATGCAGTCAACATGGGACTGCATTACATCCTGGACTCTGCAAGGACGTACGTGGTGATCCTGTTCATGGACTTCAGCTTGGCGTTCATTCCTGACATTCTCCACAAAAAAACTGTCCAACCTCTCTGTGCCGGCTGAGCTCCCACTTCTCAGTGGATCTCCAACTTCCTGGCGGACAGGACACAACAGGTGAGCTTTGGGAGCATCACATCCAGCACAAGAACAATCAGCACTGGAGCCCCTCAAGGGTGTATGCTCTCCCCACTGCACTTCTCCCTCTACTGCACCTCAGGGAATTCCTCTGTTAAACTCCTGAAGTTTGCAGATGACACCATCATTGGACTCGTCCAGGATGGTGATGAGGCTGCATACAAACAGCAGGTGGGACAGTTGATCCTCTGGTGTGGTCAGAACAACCTGGAGCTGATTTTGATATTTTCCAAAATGAATGGTCACTGAGTCCTTTTTACTTTCTTTTGCAGAATTAGATTCCAAAAGTAGTTCTGCAGGAAGAGTGGTACAAAGTTCCATACCATGTCGTCAAGCTAAAACTGATATATCTTCAAAACTTTCTCATTGCAGAGGAAACTACTGAGGACAAGGCTATTTGCTTATCAGCATTACCTCTGGAATCATGTTGGACATAAATAAGTGGAATGTAACCTTTTGAATGCTACTGACTGTGTTTACTAGAACATGTTCTGAGTAATGACTGCTCATATTTGTTAAAAGTTGTGTTGTTAACTTGTACATGTAGTTTTATACAGTACGGGAGATTTGCAAGTTTTTTTTAAACTTATCTAAGCTGACATATGCTTTAATTGTCTAAAGTTCATGCTTTTATGTGCATGTAATGATGTTTGAGTTATGACATATATTTTGTGAAAAGTTGTGTTAAGCCATAAACTTTATACATTATCAAAGATGTGGCAATTTTTATAATAAAACTAAGGTGGCCCAAGATGTAATTTCCTATAATTGTCATGACTTTATGTTGCTTTGCTTTTTAAAAAAAAAAAGACTACACATGTCCCCATCCACCCCATTTAAAGGTAGAGAAGGTACATAATATCAAACCATGACTGTCCCCATTCACCCCATCTCTGGGGTGAATGGGGACAGTCACATTTTGAAAAAAAAAAAATATATATATATATTATATTGAAAGCCTTCTCCTCAGAAGTCTTATATCGTTTATGGGGAGATCATGCAAATGGTCACAGTAGGAAGTTATCACCAAAACAATCTGAAAACTGTCCCTATTCACCTCACTTCAGGAGAAACCCACCATCATCCCCCCATCCTCAACAACACTGTGCCTACTGTGGACACTTCCTAGTTCCTGAGATCCATCATCTCCCAAGATCTGACCTCCCACATAGACTCCATCAGGAAAAGGCACAGCAGAGCTCAGGAAGTTCAACCTGCCACAGAAACTGCTCATCATCTTCTACATGTCCATCATCCAGTCTGTCCTGTGCATCTCCATCTCCATTTGGTTTCCCTCTGCCTCCAAACATGACAGGCACAGACTTCAACAAACTGTCAGGTTTGCAGAATAAATAAATAAATAAATAATTGGAGCCAGCCTGCCCTCCATCCAGCCTCACTGATGTGGCTCCTGTTGGTCATTTAGGAGTGGGAATTCGTACTCCAAAATGGAGGCCAGTATCTGGCCCAATTCAGGGCCAGTTGTCGGGCTGGGGGGGTGGTCACGTGACTCGTGGTGCCATTTTGGGTTCAAAATAGCATTTGCTGTTAATCTGTCTGCATGTAAGTCCAGCTAATTTTTGATTTATTTGCTGAAAATGATGGGTTGTGTTGTGTGGGCCGCCCGAAGAGGAGGTACTGCTGGCTCACCACCAGAGGGCGCCCTGCCTGTCGTCGGGTTTCAGGCACCAGAGGGCGTAGTCGCCTCACAGGAGCCCGGAGCTGACAGCTGTCAGAAATCAGCCATCATCATCATTCTCCATAAAAGCCTGGAAGAGACACCACTACTCTGCCGAGTTATCAGTTTACCTGTCAGGTAAACCAACTCAGCCGTTTTGTGCAGTACGCACACGGTTTTTGCAGCAGAGCTTTTTGCAGTCATTAACCTTTTTGTACACTTGCAGCTTGTAGCCGAGTTTGTGGAAGTTGTAGGAGTTGGCGTCTCCACTCCTCACCTCAGACTTGATTAAGTGTTACATAAGGCACTGCACGTATTCTGAGTTCCTGTGTTTGGAGGTGGAAGTTTTTCCCTCAGGAAGGAACTGTATTTTTGCTGACTGTTTGCTGGGTGTACACACACCCATCTTTAACCTGTGTCTGTTCCTGCCAGCAGTACCGGATCTGACAGCTGGAAGCAGTGGCCACCTGGGGACTCCGGACTTGGCGGCTCCGAAGTATTGCAGGTCTCTGTTGGTGGTGGAACCTCGTGGGTCCCGGCTCTTCTCTGGATAGGCGTCTCCTACCCTCGGGCCTGCCCACGCGTCACCTTTTGTGTCGATTGATTGACAGACTAAAAGCATATTTGGTGGTTGTGCACATTTGCAGAATAAATTGTTATTTATTCAGACTTCCTATTGGCCGTTCATTTACGCCCCCTGTCGTGGGTCCGTGTACTTCACTTTCCCAACAGGTTGTTGTGCATTTGGACGCACAAATAGACAAAGCAAGGGCTTCAAAATATACAGATTTCCTTCAGATCCAAACAGAAGATAAAGTTGGGAAAATAAAGTCAGCCATGTGGGATGGAAGCCGACATCATTGTCAAAGCTTTGAGAGGTAAATTTATTGTTCAGTGCCATGTACAATAAAACTCACCTAAACCGTCATCATATAAAACAGATATTCGCAGTCACTGGACAAAAAAAGTCCCAAAGTTTTTGTAATGATTTCCATGTAATAAACACCGTATATAATGGATTTTGTACAGATTTTAGCACACACTGGATAAAATGTCCCATCCGATCACAATGTATTTCCATTTGCAACCCTGAGCAGTCTGGACATGCAGAGTAACAGAGGTACAAATTAAAGTTCAGCACTCAGACACTCGTCGATTTGAGGAAAGTGGGACCAGAGTCATTTCTGTGATTAAAAGTCCAATCATTTATTTTTTCAAACTGTGTTCAGACTTGGACTTGAAGCCTGATGCGCAACTGTTAAATCAGACACAAAAAACGGTGATTTGACACTTTTCTGCTTTCAATCCTTCGTCTGCCATCATATTATAACAGTTTTTACAGTGCACACACTGATAAACAGTTCAAAAAAGTCTGCAACTTTACAGCAGACTGTCGATAAAAGAGGAAAATATACAGCTTACCTTTGATTTGGAAGTGATGATTGTAGAAAGAAAAGCTTGTTGAGGGTCACATTAGTCCAGAATAAAACATAATCCAGAGACAAAGAACTTTAAACTGTCACGCATGTCATTGCATGACACGGAGTTACAGTCCAGAGCAAACTGTGCCATGGTACAGTTTAAGTGTGAAATGCGTATTAATATACATGATGTTCCAACAAATTAGATTATCATTTATCTCGGCCCTCTGCCTTTGTACACGGCTTTTTTGAGTTAAGTCGTCCTTTTAAACTGCTGTGTGCATTGATTTATTGCCCAGCAAAATATAACAAGAATTTTATTTCAAAATTTACAGATTTTTTTTTTTTCATTACCACATTATAGGAGGTATTTAATTACTGTCGTTTATATTGCTGTGAATTTTCTTTACAAGAAGAACTGAAAGTTCAGCTACAATTTTCCTGATGGTACATCTGAGATGCAAGCCTAGATTTGATGTTTTGGTGAAAGAAAACCCTCCTCTGTACCACTTCATCATGAAGCTGTATAACTGGGGATACAAAATTCAAAACATGCACTATGCACAATTTCTCCAATCACAGCCACAGAAGCCTGTAACGTCTGGGTTGTCTTGGTGGCTTTCCTCACTCTTCTCCTTCTTGCACATCACTCAGTTTTTGAGAACTGTCTACTCCACACAGATGGAGCCACATGAGGTGTGCAGCCAGTACATTCTGAGTGTCGGTCCCAAGCCCGGATATATGAGGAGGGTTGCGCCTAACAGGGTGCCGGTGGAAATTGGGCTACTGCTGGGCGAAGAATAGGAGGAGAACGTTTCCACAAACAGTGGGAGAAGAAGAAAACTAGAAGGATGGAAATGAAAGTGGGGACTTTGAATGTTGGTAGTATGACTGGTAAAGGGAGAGAGCTGGCTGATATGATGGAGTGGAGAAAGGTAGACATTGTGTGTGCAAGAGACCAAGTGGAAGGGAAGTAAGAGCAAGAGCATCGGTGGTGGGTACAAGTTGTTGAGTGTATATCATGTAGCAGACAAACAGTTATATGAAGTTTATAGGATTACAGAAAACGTGCAATAATTCTTTAAAAAAAAATTAGGCAGGTGCATAAATTTGGGCACTCCAATAGAAAAAATACATCAATATTTAGTAGGTCCTCCTTTTGCAGAAATAACAGCCTCTAAACCAGGGGTAGGCAACCTGTTCCAGAAAGAGCCATGAGGGTGCAGGTTTTCTTTGCAGCCACTGACTCCACCAGGTGATTTTACTGATTAATATCACTTTGAGCAGATGGAATCAGTTAATCAGTGAAATCACCTGGTGGAGTCAGTGGCTGCAAAGAAAACCTGCACCCTCATGGCTCTTTCTGGAACAGGTTGCCTACCCCTGCTCTAAACGCTTCCTATAGCTTCCAGTGAGAGTCTGGATTCTGGTTGACAGTATTTTGGACCGTTCTTCTTTACAAAACATCTCAGGTTTGTTGGTTTCAGAGCATGGACAGCCATACATACTATCAAATTCTGTAAATCTAAGTAATACCTCAGTAATGGAGCCCACCTCAATAGCAGGGTGTAGTGGCTGGATTAAGGCACGCTGGAATATGTTTAACCTAATGTCTTCCATTCTCTTCTCAAAGTAATCCAGGAAAGATCCACTTAAAATGTGTTTTTCCTGTGCCAGGTTATGCATGTCCAGAGTTTGTCAGGTCACATTCAGGAACATGTGCACCAGAATAGAGCATCCACCACACTACAAACCTGTATTAGGTCCTGGATGGCAACCACCCAGGCAGATATCCAGCTCCACTTCTCGAGAGCAGGCATCCATTGTCAATCCTGATAAGGTATTGGCATAGACAACACCTCTGTCAGTAGTGGTGCAGCATAGCTAATTGTTCATTTTGTGATAAAAACATGCAATTTGGCACACATATTCTAAATTAACTAATGTTTATTTTCAGATATGGAGCCATCCTGGAGCTGACCTCTAAGGAGCCACAGGGGTCAATAAAGAATTACACAGGTGTCAAAATTTAAAAATGCTCCAACCATGTTGTGATGTGAAAAAAGTGAATTTTTTTTTTAGATGTTTGCAAATGTATTAAAAATAAAACTAAGAGATCACATGTACGTACGTATTCACAGCCTTTGCCATGAAGTTCAAAATTAAGCTCAGGTGCATCCTGTTTCCATTGATCATCCTTGAGATGTTTCTACAGGTTAACTGGAGTCCACCTGAGGTAAATTCAGCTGATTGGACATGATTTGGAAAGACACACACCTGTCTACATATACGGTCCCACAGTTGACAGTGTATGTCAGAGCACAAACCAAGCATGAAGTCAAAGGAATTGTCTGACCTCAGACAGGATTGTCTTTGTTGTGTGGGCCGCTGAAGAGGAGGTACTGCTGGCCCACCACCAGAGGGCACCCTGCCTGTCATGTACGCGTCGGACTCCAGCCGGGTGGCTTATGTTATTAATTTGCTTCGAGGAGAGGCACAATCCTGGGCTACGGCGCTCTGGGAGCAGAACTCACGGCTTCTATCAGCATATACTGAGTTTGTGAGGGAGTTCAGACTATTGTTCGATCACCCAAATAGAGGCGAAACCGCTTCGAGTGTGCTGCTGTCTATGAGACAGGAGCGTCGGAGTGCGGCCGAGTATGCAGTCGCCTTTCGCATCGCGGCAGTGAGGGCCGGATAGAATACTGTTGCACTCCGTGCCGCCTTTGTAAATGGACTTTCTCTGGTCCCTAAGGTGCACCTGGTGGCTAAGGACGAGCGCTGGATTTAGACGGGCTTATCGACCTAGTAGTACGGTTAGACAACCGATTAGTGGAACGTCGACGGGAGCGAGACGAAGGGCGTGTTCAGGCATGAGCCGTCCCTCTTCCGGGTCCGAAAGGGAGCCGTCTTCCCCACGCTCCACAGCCAGAGGGCTCTGTGTGGCAACAGCTCCCCCTGCTGACGTTGTTAGGGAAACGAGCAGGGCCAAAATAAGATCAGATGACAGATTGAGGAAGCTGGCTCGTGGGGAGTGTTTTCTCTGCAGCTCAAAGGAGCACACACAGAAAAACTGCCCCAAACGGTCAAAACAACACTCGCCCTTAGAGACTGGGCTCAGGGTGGGTCACAACACGCACGAAGGGAGTGCAAGTAAATCAGCACGAATCCCAGTCACGATCCTGTGTGAGGATTTAACCCTTCACGCCCCAGTACTTGTGGACACGGGGTCGGAAGGGAATCTGTTGGATAGCAGATGGACAAAGGAAGTAGGGCTCCCTCTAGTGGCCCTTCCTTCATCATTGAAGTTACGGGCGCTGGATGGCACCCTTCTCCCTTTAATCACACACAAGACACAGCCAGTAACTCTGGTTGTGTCTGGGAATCATCGGGAGGAGATTGAGTTCTATGTAACTCCTTCTACCTCCCGCGTTATTGTGTGCTTCCCATGGATGGAAAAACACAATCCCCGGATTGATTGGTCGTCTGGGGTTGTGGCTCAGTGGAGTGAAACCTGCCACCGGGAGTGTTTAGGATCCTCGGTTCCCCCCGGTTTGACTGCTAACGAGGAGGTTAAAGTCCCCCCCAATCTGACGGCGGTGCCTGAGGAGTACCACGATCTTGCTGACGTCTTCAGCAAAGATCTGGCACTCACTCTTCCCCCACACGTCCGTACGATTGTGCCATTGATTTGATCCCGGGCGTTGAATACCCGTCCAGCGGGTTGTACAACCTCTCACGTCCTGAGCGTGAATCAATGGAGACCTACATCTGGGACTCGTTAGCTGCCGGGCTGATCTGGAACTCCACCTCCCCGATGGGTGCTGGTTTCTTTTTTGTGGGCAAGAAAGACAGCGGACTCCGTCCATGCATTGATTACAGAGGGCTGAACAAGATTACGGTTCGCAACCGATACCCGTTGCCCCTGTTGGATTCAGTGTTCACGCTCCTGCATGGAGCCAAAATCTTTACCAAACTTGATTTCAGAAATGCGTACCACCTGGTTCGGATCCGGAAGGGAGACGAATGGAAGACGGCATTTAACACCCCGTTAGGTCACTTTGAGTACCTGGTCATGCCGTTCGGCCTCACTAACACCCCCGCGACGTTCCAAGCTTTGGTTAATGACGTCTTGCGGGACTTCCTGCATCGGTTCATCTTTGTATACCTGGACGATATTCTCATCTTCTCCCCGGATCCTGAGACTCATGTCAGGCATGTACGTCAGGTCCTGCAGCGGTTATTGGAGAACCGGCTGTTTGTGAAGGGTGAGAAGTGTGAGTTCCACCGCACTTCTTTGTCCTTCCTGGGGTTTATAATCTCCTCCAACTCCGTCGCCTCTGATCCGGCCAAGGTTGCGGCGGTGAGCGATTGGCCCCAACCGACAACAGTTCCTCGGCTTTGCAAATTTCTACAGGAGGTTCATTAAGGGCTGCAGTCAGGTTGTTGGTCCCCTGACAGCCCTGACCTCCCCAAAAGGCCTTCACCTGGCCGGTTCTCGACTGCGCCAGTTCTGGTGCAGCCCGATCCTAGCTGCCAGTTCATCGTTGAAGTGGATGCCTCTGACTCAGGGATAGGAGCCGTGCTGTCCCAGAGCAGGGAGTCCGATAAGGTCCTCCACCCTTGTGCCTATTTTTCCCGCAGGTTGACCCCGGCAGAACGGAACTATGATGTCGGCAATCGGGAACTCCTAGCGGTGAAAGAGGCTCTTGAGGAGTGGAGACACCTGTTGGAGGGAGCTGCAGTACCTTTCACGGTTTTCACGGACCATCCAAACCTGGAGTACATCCGGACCGCCAAGCGTCTGAACCCCAGGCAAGCCTGCTGGTCACTGTTCTTCGGACGTTTTGACTTCCGGATCACATACCGCCCCGGGACCAAGAACCAAAGATCCGACGCCTTGTCCCGGGTACACGAAGAGGAAGTCAAGACCGAGCTGTCAGTTCCACCGGAACCTATCATCCCCAAGTCCACTATCTTGGCCACCCTCACCTGGGACGTGGAGAAGACCGTCCGGGAGGCCCTGGCACGGAACCCAGATCCAGGGACCCGCCCTAAGAACAGACTCTACGTCCCACCAGAAACCAGAGCTGCAGTCCTGGACTTCTGTCACAGTTCCAAGCTCTCCTGTCACCCAGGGGTGTGAAGAACCATGGCAGTGGTCCGGCAGCGCTTCTGGTGGGCATCTGTGGAGGCCGACGTCCTGGAGTACGTCCAAGCCTGTGCCACCTGTGCCAGGGGCAAGGCTGACCACCAGAACACCCAAGGACTCCTCCAGCCGCTTCCGGTGCCTCATCGCCCCTGGTCACACATCGGCCTGGACTTCGTCACAGGCCTCCCGCCATCCCAGGGCATGATGACCATCCTCACGGTAGTGGACCGATGCTCCAAGGCGGCCCACTTCGTGGCCCTCCCGAAGCTCCCAACGGCCCAGGAGACAGCAGACCTCCTGGTCCACCACATTGTACGTCTGCATGGGATACCAACTGACATTGTCTCGGATCATGGTCCTCAGTTCTCCTCTCAAGTCTGGAGGAGTTTCTGCAGGGAACTGGGGGCCACTGTGAGCCTCTCGTCCGGGTATCATTCACAGACGAATAGACAGGCAGAGCAGGTGAACCAGGAACTTGAACAGGCCCTCTGCTGCGTGACCTCCACGCACCTGGTGGCCTGGAGTGACCATCTGGCATGGATCAAGTACACTCATAACAGCCAAGTGTCCTCTGCCACCGGTCTCTCCCCATTTGAGGTGTGTTTGGGGTACCAGCCCCCATTGTTCCCAGTGGTGGAAGGAGAGGTCGGTGCCCCCTCAGCCCAGGCCCACCTTCGCAGATGCCGTCGGGTGTGGCGCACCGCCCGTTCTGCCCTGGTGAAGGCCCGGACGAGGGCCAAGGCCCATGCAGACCGCCGGCGTTCCCCGGCCCCTGCATACCAGCCCGGGCAGGAGGTGTGGCTTTCCACCAAGGACATACCACTCCAGGTCGAGTCACAGAAACTAAAGGACTGCTTCATCGGACCGTTTCCAATCCTCAATGTCCTCAGTCCTGCCGCAGTGAAGCTGAAGCTGCCGGCTTCACTGCGGATCCATCCTGTCTTCCACGTCTCACGTATCAAGCCTCACCACACCTCATCCCTCTGCACCCCCGGACCGGCGCCGCCTCTTGCCCGGATCATCGACGGGGAGCCTGCCTGGACTATTCGCAGGCTCCTGGCCATCCGTCGTAAGGGCCGGGGGTTCCAGTATTTGGTGGACTGGGAGGGGTATGGACCCGAAGAAGACTCCTGGGTGAAGAGGAGCTTCATTCTGGATCCGGCCCTCCTGGCCGACTTCTACAACCGGCACCCTGACGAGCTGGGTTGAGGGGGGGTCCTGTTGTGTGGGCCACTGAAGAGGAGGTACTGCTGGCCCACCACCAGAGGGCGCCCTGCCTGAAGATCAGGCTTCAGGCACGAGGGGGCGCAACCACCTCGTAGGAGCAACCGGGAGTGACAGCTGTTACTCACCATCTACACCAGCTGTCACTCATCACCACCATCTCCATAAAAGCCGAGCAGCAACTCCACCTCGCTGCCGAGATATTGTCTTACCTCAGGTAAAACTCTCAGCCGTTTTTGGTGCTGAACGCACGTTTTGGTCTCCTGAATATTTCTGCAGGCGTACCTGTTTGACTACTCGCAGCTGGGAGCTGGGTTTGTGGATTGTGGAGGAGTCGACGCTCTTCACTCCTCACACCAAACCTGATAAGTAGTTCATTCAGGCTCTGCACGTATATTGTTCCTATTTCGGCGGTGGAGGTCTTTTTCCCACCCATTAACAGAGAGACTGCTGCTGATTGTTTTATTGGGTGTGTGCACACACACCCACCATTAACTGTTTCTGCCTCCTGCCAGCAGTACCAGATCTGACAGCTGGAGACGGTGGCCACCTGGGGACTCAGGACCTGGCGGCTCCGGTGTGCTTCAGATCCGTTGGCAGTGGAAATCGTGTGGGGCCCGGCTCTTCTCTGGACAGACGTCTTCTATCCTCGAGCCTGCCCACACTACACCATTGTATATTGACTGAAGTCAAAACCTGTGATTGTGGGTATTTCGTTGTGCACATTCACAACATTAAATTGTTATCTTTTTGGCTCATCCATTGTCTGTTCATTTACGCCCCCTGTTGTGGGTCCGTGTCACTACACTTTCCCAGCAGTCTTGAGGCATACCTCTGGGGAAGGTTACAGAAACATTTGAAGGTCTCAATGAGCATAGTGGCCTCCATCATCTGCAAATGGAAGAAGTTCAGATGGTTTAAACTCATGAATATGGAACAAAAAAGTGCAAATAATACCAAAATGTTTTTTTTCTTTGTTTGTTTTACAAGACTGCGTACACTACACTGTTGTGCACGACTAAAGTAAGAATCAAAGTGACAAAACGTCTCAATGGCCTGTGTCTGACCAAAGCTCAGTGAAAGCCTTCGCCGTACATACAGTACATACTTACATACGTACAGAAATGTTAGGGACAAACACAATCATGTTACGGGACAACATGTACAAGAATTATATTTTATGTTACAGCAGGAGGGTCGTTTCTGTCACCGTAGCAAAGAAAAACCAAAACAAACAAATGTGCGGTTCAGTGTCAATGCCCAATACCACTTGTGGTGGTCAGTGCTGTGTTTAGGTGCACCCACCGTGTGATCATGACAGATTGCAGAAACATTTGCATGGCAAAATGTCCCACAGTTTCTCTCACAGTCGTCACGGGCACAGTGAGAATTGTTATGCTCGGTACAGTTACAAACCGAAGGCTTTTGTGTTATGTGTCGGACGCAGCCCGGAGAACCGACCAGCGTTTGAAGGACCCAGTATAAAATAAGCAGAGCACGGTACAAAGGATAACAGAGTTTAATGAACATAACAGTGCTGTGAAAAATATAAAAGTGCGCGGTCTGACGTGGTGGATTGCGGTGCACACCCAGCAGCGCTAACGGTCCGGAGCCAGAACTGGTTCGGACCCAAGGACCCCGCCGACACCCCCCAGGTAGCCGCGACAAACCGAGTCTGTGAAAGAAGGAATCATTATGCGAGTCCACACTCAACACACAGAGAGAACGCTCAAAGGTGCACAAACAGCAAACACTTCCTGGCTTAATTGCTAATCAGCTTCCCACCCTGCAGGCATGGAACATCCAGTTCACAAACTCACTGCAGCGGAAGCTGATTTAAACGACCAACATACAGCTCAATATAATAAGGTGTGAGGGACACCACATTTACTGACTGTATAAATGTTAGTCACAAAATCTAACGTACCTCAGGAAGTGTGCTGACGAGCGTGAGACCTCACCCTCTTCTCTTTCACAGACCATGCATCAAACCTGGACGTTCTCTGCATCCACTGATGATGAGATGGCTCCCGAGACGACGATCTCACCCGTCTGGTCACAAGGTCGAGTCTCTGGCAAATACACACTGTGTACTCCAGTCTTAAATGCCACCATGTTCCAATCCATGTAGATGCACCACAGCTGTGAGTCCTGATGAGCCACAGGTGGTCAGCCTCAGGTGATCAGGGTGAGGTCCTGATAAACTCAGCTACACAGCCACTCAGTCCCAAATGCAAGCCACCTGGAAGGAAAAACAAAAGACAGAAACAAAAAGGCAGCCAGGCCCCCCAGCCATACAACACTTTTGTACACAACAAGGCTCAGAGAAGATACAGTATTCCAACATGTAAATAAATCCACTGCTTTACATAAATAGTACCAACGAGGGAATGCATGTAACATGTCCGTAAGAATCAACAGGGTCATGGAGTTCGTCTTTTCCACTGTTAGCCCTTAAAACATGATTCAGACACTTTCCTTCCTTTGATTGAACACCGTCATAGAGTTGTACCTCTAATATACAAGTATTTCACCTTTCAGTTTTGTTGAACGGATAATTATTAACAACCATGTAGCCGTAGTTGGCTACAAAAACAAAAAGCGTTTGGCTAATGCGATGGCCAGCCGTGGTTGTGATTGGCTGCTGAAGACTCTGACTGTGATGTGTTCAAGGTTGACAGCAAACGTATGCATGACATTTGTGTCGTCTTCAGACTTAAACATTTTTTTTTTTACTTTTGTACCCAGTAATCTGCATGCTTTCAATAACTGCTTAATTGTGCGATCGTATTTGAATACTTGAATATGAAGTGTAATTTAATATATTACCAGCTACTTTCACCTTAGAAGGTCATTGAGGTAGGGGTAGACATTAACGCTGGTCCCCTGGTCCAACAGTCTTTTTTTTTTTTTAATAAAGGAGTTAGCTACATGTGACCTTGGACAAGACAATTCATCTGCATTGTCCCAGTCTGCCCAACTGTAAATGGGTACTGGCCTTGGCTGAGGAAGTAAGCTTCAATGGACTGGTGTCTCATCTAGGCGGAGTTGTAGTCTCTCATCCACTTCAGACAATGAAATAAGAGCCGATATAGGACTTATTTCTCTTTACTTTGTCCTTGTTTAGGTCTTATCCAGATCAGGTCACTAAACTTCAAATTTTCCTTACATAAGTTTAAAAATGCAGCCCTAGTCTACATGTCTTGAATGCTCTTTGACAGAATGGGTGCCATGTTGTCAATCTTTGAGTGTGCACCGGTTTAATACATCGTGGTCATCAGGAGGAGACTCACAAAGGGCACTTCCTCAGAAAATCACTTTGTTAACAAGGATAACGAGATAGATATTGGAATGTCAGTACAAATGTGGCTGGTCAGCACTTATCTTACAGGTTTGTGAGCATGCACTGACACTGTGCATCACTGCATCCACCACGCCATGGAACTGTCTTGGGTACTGGATGGACCAAGGATCTTACAAAAATAAAAAAGCACTTCATACAAAGACATCCAGTTGTCACCTTACGTCACCGTTTAGGATCACAGTCACGCACCCGTACAGTCAGACAGACAGCACAGGACCCAAAACACTTGGCTAGTTCTCTCTATGGATACATTGACCTATAAAACTATAACGTGAAGATTTTGATTCCCATCTGTGGCCTTTCTGTATGGAATTTGCATGTTCTCCTCATGTTTGAGTGGGTTTCCCCCAGGTGCTCCGGCTTCCTCCCACATCCAAAGACATGCAGGTTAGGTGATCTGAAAACATTGAAGTGTCCATAAGTGTGGATGTGAATGTGTTTGTCTATATGTGGCCCTGCGGCAGACTGGCATCCTGTCCAGGGTGAACCCCACCTTACATCCTGTGATTGCTGGGATAGGATATGTGTATGAGCACTGTGCAGGTTCTCAGTCATCCAGGTGAAGATCAGAAGCTTCCTGAAGTTCAGTCAAGACAAGTGGACTTCTCGTTTAGCTTCTTGTTTCAAGCGCCAAAATGTTTCCGAGGTAAACAAGACGTCCAACTGCCTTGACTAAACTTCAGGAATATGAAGAGCAGCAAAGATGTTGCTGGACTGATGAATCCATTTTTTTTTTTTTTTTTTTACTGCACCCCATAATTCAAACAGGTGCTTCAGTCAGTGTAGTTCAGTGCTTCCTGGCATATTCATGGTAATCAATTCTAAAGGTTTGTAAACCAGATGGCTGTTAGAATCTTCAGCTACATTTACTAATCGTGATCCCTCCCACTCCCCGGCAAAAAATAAAATAAAATAAATAAATAAATAAATAAATAAATAAATAAAGGGTCCTTTGTGAGTCTGTCATCATCAGGCGAAGGCTTTGGGTGTTTTTGTGACTGGAGATGCTAGAGCTTTAGAATTTGTTACACGCGTGCATCGTGCTTGTGTCAGTGCACATCTAAAACTGAGCATTTGTGAATTTGGTACTTTTAACAAAATCTCTGAAAAATCACAAGAGCAAGTTTACTGTGATCTGAACTATGAACAGGTAACATAAGTTACACAAACGCTCATTTGAAAAGTCAAATTGTGCTTATTTTGTGGCTCTGTTCTCTTTGGTTACATGAGGGAAGAATGGGAAGATTTTCCACACACACTTCCAAGAGAGGCCAGGAAATTTTTAAAGTAATGGACCAAATCTTTAATGTCTACCCCTGAGGAGGACTTGTTTCACAGTCGGAGAGTAAACGGTCAGATTAGGAGTTCGGGAGAGAGAGAAAACTGACCCACCTTTCGTCAAAAAAGTGACAGCTGCCAATCAAAATCGGCCACGTCACTAAGCCCCGCCCCCTCTATGACGTCATAGTCAATCAGAATCGATGACGTCACTATGTCCCGCCCCTAAGCCCCTCCCCTAGTCCCGCCTCCAAGCCCCGCCCCTTATGACGTCACAGCCAATCATAATCGATGACGTCATTATGCCCCGCCCCTAAGCCCCGCCCCTGATCCCGCCTCCGAGCCCCCGCCCCTTATGACGTCACATCCAATCAGAGTCGATGACGTCAGTATGTCCCGCCCCTAAGCCCCGCCCCCAGCTCCTCCCCTAGTTCCGCCCCTGGCTCCTCCCCTAGCCCCACCCCCAAGCTCCTCCCCTAACCCCGGCCAAGCACCGCCTCCAAGCCATACCTCCCCTCCCACCCAGGGTCTAATATTTTAATGTCATTTTATTTCATGAATTAAAGAACGATTAAAAATACCTAGATCTTTTTAATGTATTAAAGAATTAACTAATTCTGAAATAATTAAACATAAATCACTGTCTATTATTTAATGACCCTTTAATATCTTTAATTCTTAAATTATTACGTTTCCTTTTCTGTTTTTTAATTCGTAAATTAAAGAAGGGGAACAAATACCCGTCTCTCTCGGCTGTAAGTCTTTGCAGCAAGACGGTCAAATACCCACGCATAGAGCCGCTCGCGGAAACATGACCCCACGGCTGTAAAGCCTGTTGCAGACGCTGTGTCTGTGTGAGTGCGTGTGTGTGTGCGTGTGTGCGTGTGTGTGTGTGTGTGTGTGTGTGTGTGTGTGTGTGTGTGTGTGTGTGTGTGTGTGTGTGTGTGTGTGTGTGTGTGTGTGTGTGTGGCGGGACACCCGCTGAGCGGAGATGCTGCCCCGAGGTGATGAACCCGAAGAACAATAAACAATGCTCCTTATCACTCACGCCAGATGATGTTTTCTTTTAAGATATTAGCCGATCGATCATGGGGCGCGGGACACCCGCTGAGCGGAGATGCTGCCCCGAGCCCGAACAATAAACAATGCTCCTTATCACTTACGTCCCTGGGAACGAGTCAGCGAGCATTTCCACTACGACCGGTGAAGAGTGAAGATGCCTGGACCCCCAGCTATGGGTATAAAATAGAATAAATTTGCGGAAAAAATCCTGGAAAACCATGTTGTTTAATTAAGTTTTCTTGTCTTCGAGCAGAGTGCGAAAACCGCATCAGCTTTCAGGGTAAGTGATTTAAGTAATCTGTTTTGATAGAAATGAGTGTTTTTAAATGATGCACGCCGTCTGAAACTGTTTTTTTTTTTTTTTTAGACAAAACCACGCAGACGGTCCAGAGCGCGTTCGGACCCGTCCTCGGTAATATATTTGAAATAGTACAGAATATCCGCTTGCGAGGGTGATGCTTTGTATTCATTTATTTATGTTAATTCTAGAAATCAAGTCAGAGCCCCCTGAAGAAGTTCGAAGGCTGGAAGCCCCGACTTCACCACGCAGATGTAAGTACAGCGATCGAGATTAAATCACGATTAAAACTCTGGAATAACCCGATTTTTTCTGTCACAGCCCATGGAGAAGCGGGTCAGTGGGAGAGACCCGTAAAACGATCCGCGGATGTACACGGTAAGGAGTCGGAGTTTATGTATTTATTTATTTTAAATATTTAATAACTAACGATTTTCTCTTTTTTCAGCACGCGGTGGAGGGAGACCGTCTATTTTCCACAGAGACGCAAGGCTCGAAGATATTCTGAGCTGGGATTAACCTCATCACGCAACTTTCTTGAAATGTGTAGTCTGTTTTTATTTTTTTTATTTTTTCTCTTATTCCGATGGAACGGGAGAATTCATTTTGAAGAGGTATATTAACTGAATTTCTTGAGGTAGATTCTTCCTGCTACAGATTTTAAAAGATGGAAGGAGAGAATTCACATCGGGAAAATAACTTCGGACGTGTATTGGATTTAAACGCTTCAATAATCGACTCAGCGGGGAGCGCTCCTGGAGCAGATGGTCCATTACCCGAGGCGTTAAATTCGCCGCCTCAAAATAACATCGAGTCCGGAGAGAGACTTTTAAGCCGTGTTCGTTTAACACCGTTAAATGAGGCTCTTAACAATTTAGCGGCTGAACGAGAATCGGAAGAAATTAACCCCTACATCATTTCTGCGATTAACGCTATAAATTCGACGGTCCAGTCTGATACTGAAGAGCCCCCTGACCCCCCGCACACCTCACCTCCAGACGAGTCCGGTCCCGCGGCGTTGAACCAGGTACGTCTGACTCCGTTAAATAACGCCGTAAACCTCCTCGCGTGTGAAGTTAATCCTCACGTCCAATCCGCGGTGGATGAATTAAATCAAACGCCTAACGACGCTCGCGCTTTTTCACCTTTAAGAAGTCCCTCCCCGCGCAATGCGCGCGGAGAAGAGATTTTAAACAGAGCTCGTTTAACCCCGATAAACGCGGCGATCTCTGTTTTGATGGAAGACGGGGATGATGCACGACCGGGACCCAGCCGACACTCTCCCATGACGGGTGGTGGGGCTGCTAACGTCATCAGGAGACCTGCTTTTAACAATATCGAAATCAGGCTGCCTCTCAATTTCCAGCGCGCCGACGAAATTCCCGACTACGCGGAATTTTACCGTAACGTCGTTGGGGCTCTTCATAACTCGGTCGAAAAGGCTTTAACACACGCCAGGGCCGGGGACTTTATCCAAATGGAGATTCGTGGGGACTCAGTCTACAACGAGGCCGCTTTGATCAGCTCATATAACGACGCTGGCGATGTGACGGGCTTCCAAAATTTGTTAGAACGATTGATACAATCAAATTCCAACGTTTTAGCCGACGAGTCTCTGGAATTAGTGGTTCAAGTCATCCGCAACCAGAACGGCGCGGGGAAGCGCAGAATAGATGACCTCCTCCATCACGAGGTTCTGAGGAAAAAATCCAAATGCCTTAATATCGTGTATAATCCTGACAACAGTTTATGTTTCGCGATAAACCTCGTTCAGTTATTGAATCCTCATCTGAGTACGCACGAGGCGGAGCAGCGCGGACTGGCGTTACAAAATAGCGTCGGATTAACGGAAGCTACGCCGGTATCTTTAGAGCAGGTGGGAAAATTTGAAAACGCTCTGGGTTGTAAAATTGTGGTGTTTTTCAGAGCCGAAGGGGAGAGAAAGCTGACAAAATTCCAGACAGGAATACCGGCGCAGCAGAAAACTCTTTTCGTTTTTCTGTTTAATAATCATTTTTACGGAATCATCGATTTAAAGAGATTTTTGGGAGTGAAATATGTATGTAAGTTTTGCTTTGAGGGGTACAATAACCACGCCTCCCATAATTGTCCGTCATATTGTAAAATTTGTGAATCCACGCAGTGTTATGAGAAAAATAACCCTGTATTCTGCAGCAAATGTAACAAGGAGTGTCGCTCTCCCACCTGTTACAGCCTGCATAAACAGCCGAAGTATCGTCCTTCCGCCGGTAAGTTCGTTAATGTGTGTGATAACAGAAAAAAATGCTCTCGATGTAAACGCGAGTATTACATAGCGTTTTCTAAAAACAGCGCTCGGCACGTGTGTAAGCAGAAGAGGTGTCATATATGCGGCGAGGCTCTCCAGGAGCCGAGCGAGGGTCACCTCTGCTATATGACCCCGCTCAAAGCTGAAGAGACGCATTCAGAGAAATATGTTTTTTATGATTTTGAAACGTATGTCGATAATAACGGGGAACACGTACCGTTTTACGTCAGCGCTGTAACAAAGACGGGTGATTTTTGGAGCGCATGGGGGACAGACTGCGTAGCCCGCTTCTTTAAACATTTTAGAACGAGAAAATTCAAAGAATACGTGTTCATCGCTCACAACTCAAAAGGTTTTGACGGCTATTTGCTTCTAAAGTATTTAGTCCAGCAGGGCGTAACCCCCGCTGTGATTATGACCGGGAGTAAACTATTACTCATGACAGACGCCGCCTTTAAACAGAAATATATAGATTCGTTATCTTTCCTTACAATGCGCTTATCTCAGATGCCTAAAGCCCTGGGGATCCGGCTGAAAGACGAAATCATCCGCAAAGGTTACTTTCCGCACCTGTTCAGTTCAGAAAAAAATCTGAACTATGTCGGTCCGTACCCGGACTCAGCGGCTTACGGGGTCGCAAATATGTCAGAGGGAGAAAGAGAGGAATTTAACGCGTGGTACGTGCGGAAAAAAAACGCAATTTTCGATTTTAAAGCCGAGGCCGTTATGTATTGTGATAACGACACAAAAATCTTGGCTGCAGCCTGCTCCAAATTTATGTCTGAATTCATCGCTGAAACACTCGTGGATCCTTTTACCTGCGTTACAATCGCCTCGGCGTGTATGAAAGTCTTCCAAACTAACTTTCTTGCTCCAAAAACGCTGGCGATCCCCTCCGCCGACAATTATAGAACGAGGCATAAAAAATATTCGGACGTGGCCGTGCAATGGTTAGAATGGGTTGCTGAGACGCAAAACATTATCATCGATCATGCTCTAAACAGGGGCGAGAAAAAAATAGGAGGTTATTATGTTGATGGGTATGCTCAGATTGACGGCCGGATAAAAGTGTGGGAGTTTCTCGGATGTTTTACCACGGGTGTGCAAGGTGTTTTACACAGCATGAAATAAACCCTCTCACAAACACCTCATTTGGAGAGCTCCACGCAGCGTGTCAGAAAAAAATAGCCTTTCTGCGGGCTATGCCGGGCGTCACCCTCAACGTAATTTGGGAGCATCAATGGCTTGAAATGAGGCTGAGGGATGAGAGCGTTCGGTGTTTCCCTCGCCCGCAGGGGGTTACCGCCGCCCCTCGAACCTCGCGACGCTTTATACGGCGGTCGGACTTGCGCGGCCCGTCTGAGGTACACGGCTGAGCAAGATGAGACGGTCTATTACGTCGACGTGACCTCGCTGTATCCTTACGTTAACGTAAATTTCACATATCCCACGGGGCATCCGGAAATTATAGAGAGAAATTTCAGAGACCCCAGGACTTATTTCGGGCTCATCAAAGCCATCGTGTACCCGCCCCAGGGGCTAAAATTCCCCGTCCTCCCACACAGAACTCCTCACGGTAAACTGGTGTTTACTCTGTGTCGCACCTGCGCTGATGAAATAATCAAGCTGCAGCGTGCACACACAGTCAGCAGCAGAGAGCTCTGTCTGGGACTTGGACGACCCCGGAATTCCACAAAGCTCTGGATACAGGCTATGCTGTAGCTAAGATTTTTGAAGTCTGGCATTTTGAGGAAAAAAGTGATAAAATCTTTGAGGGGTACATAAACACCTTCTTAAAACACAAGCAGGAAGCCTCTGGTTTCCCTCCCGAATTTGATAAAGACTCCGAGAGCAGAGAAAAATACATCACGGACTACTGGCTGAATCAGAAGATTCGTTTAGACCCAGAAAAAATCAGTCACAATCCGGCAAAACGTCAGATGGCTAAGATCTGCCTCAACTCCTTCTGGGGGAAATTCGCCCAGAGGGCAAATCTGACGCAGACCGCGCTCGTTAAAAATGCTGACGATCTGTTCAGGTATCTGTTTTCTGAAGAGTACGAGGTCACATATCTAACATTCCTCAGCAGTCAGGCGGCTATGGTTCAATGGAGGTACGGCCCGCGGCACGTCAGCCGACCGGGTAAAACCGTCAATATTTTCATCGCGGCGTTACAACGGCGTACGCGCGTTTGACCTTGTACGGTTTTATGGAGGCTGTGGCAAATCCTGACAGGATTCTGTATTATGATACCGATAGCCTGATTTACGTTTGTAGGCGGGGTGAAACCCCGCTGCCTACCGGTAATTATCTGGGGCAGCTCACCGACGAGTTGAACGGCGACGTCATCACAGAGTTTGCAGCGGCGGGACCTAAAAGTTACGCATATAAAACCGCACGAGGTAAAACAGTCATGCGTGTGAAGGGGATCACTCAAACCCACGAAAGCTGTCAGAAAATAAACTTTGACAGCGTCAAAGATCTGGTCGAGGGTTATATAAAAGATCCCGCCCTCGCTGCATCTATCATAACGCCGCAGCAGGGAATTAACGTCATAAAAGCAGTTTCAGTTTGACAAACGTGTCATTTCAAAAAATCCTTCAGGGTGGTGTATGACAAGCGGCGTCTTTTAAAGGACGGGGAAACCGAACCGTTCGGATTTTGAAACATGTCTCACTCTGGAAATACGGTGGAGATTGACCCCAGACTTCAGCTCCCATTCTCCTGTCTCATCGTTGGACCGAGTGGTTCGGGAAAGACTGTGTTTGTGAAAACATTGCTGGAAAATTGTAGCCACGCTATGAGACATGTGCCTGACACATTGTATGGCTGTATACGTCTGAACAACCTCTGTATTCTGAACTGAAGAATAAAAATATTAAATTTGTAAGAGGACTCCCTGACTCATTTCTGGACGACAGCCTTTTCCCTGAAGGTCAGAGCCATCTGGTTATTTTGGACGATCTCATCTTTCAAGCAACGGATCATCCTGAAGTTGTAAGAATTTTCACACCAGTACAGACATCACCGGAATATGAGCGTCATCATGATCACACAGAACGTGTTTCATAAGGGAAAATACAGTCGAACCATCAGTTTGATTGTAATTATATGGTGCTGTTTAAAAATCCCAGAGACAAGTTACAGATGAAACATTCTGGCTCAGCAAATGTTTCCCAGCAGAAAACAATTTTTTTGGAGGCACGTGATGATGCTACGAGCGTACCTTACGGGTATTTATTACTGGATTGCACGCAGGAGTGTCCAGATCAGTTCAGACTGAGATCGGGATTACTCCCAGCACGAGTGGCCCACAGTTTATTTACAGAAAGATAAACGGATATGAGCTCTCTTTTAAAAAGGAACGCCCCCGCTCTTAAAGCGCTAATCAGAGCCGGGGCGAGGGAGCGTCACCACAGCCTGAAGACCTGCAGGCCGGAGCTTCTGAAAACTTTATCCGAGATCGCTTTGAATATATTAAAGGGGAATATCGCCTTGAGCGACTCTCAATTCTGGGCCTTGAAAAAAACGAAAAAGAGTTTACGTCTTCTGGCCGACAGAAAAACCAGTTATAAAAAGAAGCAGGGAGCGCTGATTCAGACGGGCGGCTTTCTCCTGCCTCTGCTCGCCGCGGCCCTGCCCGTTATAACGAGTCTAATAGTACCCAGAGGATAATGGCGTTCAAAGCGGCGCAAAAGATGTTTTTACTCACTCCACAGCAGATGCTTCAACTCGGTCATTCCGTTCCGCCGAGCGGAAATAACATCAGACAAACGGCGGACTCGCGAATGCGAGGTATACTGGAAGAACGTACTCACTCTCCTTATGAAAAAATTAAAAAGTATGAGGCTCTGCTGCAGCGCTATTTAACCCTGATCAAGCAGGGGGAACTCGAATCACGCGTTTCACCCCCGCAAGAGACTCGCGTCGCTAAGCAACCTGAGGAGGAGGGGGTGGAGGAGGAGGAGGAGGAGGATGAGACTGTCACAGAGGTCCTGAAGAATATCCCCTCCAGAGAGCGTAGAAACGCTGAATATATTATGAGGAAATTATCGAAGGGTGATACGCGCTGGAGTCCGTCGGGGGAATTTATTTACAAGGGGAAAGTCGTGAGGGGGTCTCACGCCATAGATCTTATGAAACATCTCGGATCCTCGTTCAAGAATCGAGCCCTCCTACAGGCTGGGTGAAGTTCCTCAATATTTTACAGGAGCGGAACATCCCGGGGGCGTGCGTATCAAACCCGCAAGCCCGCGAGCAGCTTCAGAAGCTTAAAAAAGGCCGGAGCAGCTCGCCGGATGAATCCCTTCTTTTAACCGATTCGCCGGCCAGGAAGAAACTTAAGAAAAAAAAAGACTTCCAACGCTGGGAAGGTTTCTCACCATAAAAGGAGGGTATCGAATTAAAAACTGACTGGATATTATGATCAAGATTCTTTAAAATACATCGCAGTCAGTCACGTTTTTGTATATTGTTACTAATAAAACACAGACTGAAACTCATCTCCGGCCTTCATCACTTTTATTCGGTATAACGGTTTAAAAAACAACTTTCAACACTTCTCTACTTAATAACAACGATGCAAAAACATTAAAGGTATGATCGGGGGTGCATTTTCTACACATTCGGAACATTTTTCACAAAAAAACACATAAAAAAAATCAAAGGTCAAAGGTCAAAGCTTCTTTCTACGTTTAAAAACGCGGGGGTTTACATCATGCAAACGCGATAAAACTTTAAAGGTATGATCGGAAGGCCGCTCTCACACATCCACCCCGTTTTCAGGCGAAAAAAAACATAAAAAAAATTTAGGATCAAAGATTAACACTTCTTTCTGTACTTAATAACAATGTTTTAAAGCGTGCAAACGCGATAAAACTTTAAAGGTATGTTCGGAAGGGCCGCTCTCACACATCCACCCCCGTTTTCAGGCGAAAAAAAAACACATTAAAAAAATCAAAGGTCAAAGGTCAAAGCTTCTTTCTACGTTTAAAAACGGGGGTTTACATTATGCAAACGCGTTAAAAACTTTAAAGGTATGTTCGGAAGGCCGCTCTCAACACATCCACCCCGTTTCAGGCGAAAAAAACACATACAAAAAATCAAAGGTCAAAGGTCAAAGCTTCTTTCTACGTTTAAAAACGGAGGCTTACATTATGCAAACGCGTTAAAACTTTAAAGGTATGATCGGAAGGCCGCTCTCACACATCCACCCCGGTTTCAGGCAAAAAAAAACACATACAAAAAATCAAAGGTCAAAGGTCAAAGCGTCTTTCTACGTTTAAAAACGGAGGGTTTACATTATGCAAACGCGTTAAAACTTTAAAGGTATGATCGGAAGGCCGCTCTCACACATCCACCCCGTTTTCAGGCGAAAAAAAACACATACAAAAAATCAAAGGTCAAAGGTCAAAGCTTCTTTCTACGTTTAAAAAACGGAGATTACATTATGCAAACGCGTTAAAACTTTAAAAGGTATGATCGGAAGGCCGCTCTCACACATCCACCCCGTTTTCAGGCGAAAAAAACACATACAAAAATCAAAAGGTCAAGGTCACGGCTCTTTCTACGTTTAAAAAACGGGGGTTTAAATTTTCCAAACGCAATAAAACTTTAAAGGTATGATCGGAGAGCGTTCTAAGACTGGGGTTACATTTTCACACGGAAAAACATAAAAAAATAGGAACGCCGTTAACACAAGCCGTGACAATATTTAAACTCATGCAGAGGCCCTGCTAGCTGGTTACAGGAGGTATTGCAGCTTTTCTTAAGGCAATAACGATATCTTTTCACAAAATCAGAAACCAAATCATCGTTCGCGATAGTATTTTCGGAGTATAAGACACCACGTCCCGGTACGACTTCCCACTGGCTCTGTTATACAGATAATACACGCAGTGTTGTCCGCATACGTCGGATAACTCGTGCTGAAGCTGCTTGTTGTGATACAGAATGTTTTT